>NW_027331990.1:2490647-2577426 GCF_048418815.1 Hemitrygon akajei | reverse complement strand
ATTATTATCTTAGCCTTGCATAGAAACCCCCAGGGACACACTCCAAACAGGCCAGCAGACTCACTGTCCCGATAACCACAGCTGCCGTTCTCTCGGTGCAATATTTTTGTTTTCAGTTTCTCACAGCAAATAGCCACAAATCGATCGACGGTGAAAGCGACAGTCAGCCAGACAGAGGTCGCAGTGCTCGCAAATATCAACCAGGAACGGAGTCTGCACACAGGAGTGAGGAAGAGGAATGATCGCGGAAAATAATACCAAGCCGTCCACATCAGCAGCGGATCCGAAATAACGACCAGTAGATCGGCCGCCGCCATTCCCACCATGTAGCGAGGTGACACATTTGGAGAGACCGCACTTTCCCCGGGACAAGATCACAATCGCCACCAAGTTCGCTGAAAGAGAGATAGAGAACACAAGTTGAGAAAATAGTGACCAATGCAGCGGTTTGAGGGGATTATCTCCACATTAGTGTTGCATTTAGCAGTGGAATGGTCGAGAGAGGGTGCACAGGCGGCGTGGAAAAATGAGTTTACACAGTAAGCTAAAGTAACTATTATCTGAATCCTGATCTCTTACTGATTACCGAAACGTGAAGTGGGAGCGGAAGGCTAAAACTGGGGTAACTACCTCTTCGGAGTCAATACTGCATGGAATATTCTCTACCGGTGCCTTCTGCGTCACATGTCGATGAAATGAATAAATGTGGACGGTGATTGACGGATGCCATGGTGCTCCCTGGCAGCAACAGAACAGCCAAAGAACGGAGCAGAGGCAGGGAATTCTCGAATCACTCATCCAGGCCAAACAGATTATGTGGAAAAAACAATTAAACAGTCTCTTCCCAGATCTGTTCAGACAGCCCCCAGATACGAGTATTAACAGCTTTCTCTTTCCGGACAAGCTGCTTGGGGTTTAGTGCTTCTGGCATCCCCCGTTTTTGGTTCCCTAATCCAGCATTTGAAACTTCAATGACTTCACAACAGAACATTGACTGATTCCAACAGCAATCTGAAGCAGCCTCTCCTGCAGACATGACCTCTCCCATTGAATCCATCACGAGGAACCGGACTGGTTGTTGGGGCAATATTACGGCCAGCAGTAAGCTGGGGGCATAGTCAGGTGTCAGATGTAGATGCAATATAATACAATTTCAGAGTATTGATAACTCTAAGCCAATCGTCCGTTGTGTTAATTGGCTCATCAAAGACTTCATTGTGTTGTCCATCAACCGCTCACATACAAGTGCAGACAATCACTTCGTATAATCACAGCGGGCTGTGTAAATATAATATTCCCCAATACAGTCCATCTGCTACAAGACCAACAGCACAGAGACCCGAGCTTCACACTATTGAACACAACAGCTGGAAGCACGCTGCCTAACCCGTTGAATTCCACAGTTGTTAGCCGATTCGCTGAATGTCTGCAGCAGTTTCTTTCGATCCAGATCCCAGAATCCAGATTCTTGGTGTTTCCATTCCAATTCTGAAAGGCGGATCACTGGTACTGGGCAGATGACAGTTGAAACTAGTGATAGAAACAAATAACAACATTGGAATTAAACTTCAGTTCCCACCTACGGCAACTAACACTGTGACTCACCGGGAATTCCAAAGGCTGAAATAAAAGGACAGTAAACTGATTGTATTCGCAAGATGACTGAATGCGCCATTTCAGTGAGAATATGTGACTTCTGTTACTCCAAAATTCACAGCTCCTGCAGACACTCTGACCTGATGCGTTAAAAACGGTCCTGATTTATACAGAGGATCAGTCTCCAGGGATATGGTTTCACCCTGTATAAATTTCTTAGCTACAGTTCATGGAACAAACACTGTAGGTCAACATCTGCCCCTGCGGTTTTCCATTTTGAACTGTCCTTCAGTGCTCAACTCCTTCCTGCCACCGCCCCCCCAACACACACACACACACACACACACACACACACACACACACACAAATCTGCAGATGCTGGAAATTGAAACAGACACAAAATGCTGGCGGAACACAACAGGCCAGGCAGCATATATAAGGAGAAGCACTGTTGACGTTTCGGGCCGATACCCTTCGTCAGGACTAACGGAAAGGAAAGATAGTAAGACATTTGAAAGTAGTGGGGGTGGAGGGGGAAATGCGAAATGACAGGAGAAGACCGGATGGGGTGGGATGAAGCTAATAGCTGGAAAGGTGATTGGCGAAAGTGATACAGAGCTGGAGAAGGGAAAGGATCATGGGACAGGAGGCCTCGGGAGAAAGAAAGGAGGAGGGGGAGCACCAGAGGCAGATGGAGAACAGGCAGAGTGATGGGCAGAGAGAAACAAAAAACAAACAAACAAATAAATATGTCAGGGATGGGATAAGGAGGGAGGAGGGGCATTAACGGAAGTTAGAGAAGTCAATGCTCATGCCATCAGGTTGGAGGCTACCCAGCGGGTATATAATGTGTTGTTCCTCCAGCCTGAGTTTGGAATCATTTTGACAATAGAGGAGGCCATGGATAGACATATCAGAATGGAATGGGGACGTAGAATTAAAGTGTGTGCCCACCTGAAAGATCCTGCTTTCTGTGGCGGACCCAGCGTAGGTGTTTAGCGAAACGGTCTCCCAGCCTTCGTCGGGTCTCACCAATATATAAAAGACCACACCGGGAGCACCGGACGCAGTATACCACACCAGCCGACTCACAGGTGAAGTGTCGCATCACCTGGAAGGACTGTCTGGTGCCCTGAATGGTGGTGAGGGGGGAAGTGTAAGGGCAGCTGTAGCACTTGTACCGCTTACCAGGATAGGTGCCAGGAGGGAGATCGGTGGGAAGTGATGGGGGGACGAGTGGACAAGGAATTCGCGTAGGGAGCGATCGCTGTGGAAAGCAGAAAGAGTGGGAGGAGAGAAGGATGAGCTTGGTAGTGCGATCCCGTTGGAGGTGGCGGAAGTGACGGAGAATTATACGTTGCCCTGGAGGCTGGTGGTGTGGTAGGTGAACACAAGGGGAACCTTATCCCGAGAGTGGTGGCTTGCGGTTGGGTTGAGGGCAGATGTGCAGGAAATGGTAGAGTTGAGTTTGAGAGCAGAGTTGATGGTGGACGAAGGGAAGCCCCTTTGCTTAAAAAAAAGAAGACATCTCCTCCGTCTGGAATGAAAAGCCTCATCCTGAGGACAGATGCGGGGAGGCGAGGAATTGTGAGAAGGGGATAGCATTTTTGCAAGAGAAAGTGTGGGAAGAGGAATAGTCCAGGTAGCTGTGAGAGTCTGTAGGCTTATCGTAGATATCAGTAGATAAGCCGTCTCAGAGATGGAGACAGAAAGATCAAGAAAGGGGAGAGAGGTGTCGGAAATGGACCAGGTAAAATTTGAGGCAGGGTGAAAGTTGGAGGCAAAGTTAATGAAGTCAACGAGCTCAGCATGTGTGCAGGAGACAACGCCAATGCAGTCGTCGATGGAAAATTCAGAAGTCATGAATGAGGTGTAGATGGAGATTAAGAATGTTTCTGATATTGTACTGTACAGTGGGTACTGTACTTGTCTGGACTCAACATTAATCAGCAGGTCAAAGGCAGAGAGAGGGAATCAACCGGCCATTTTCCAGTTGGAAGCCGTGACCAGTAGGTATAACCAGTAAATCACTGTTTATAGTCTATATCAGTGATTTAGATTTGGAACGAAATGTATTATATCCATGTCTGCTGCTGTTACAGAGCTCGGCGGCAGGGTCAATAGTGAGAAGGGAGCAGAGAGGGTTCGGTACGCAGACTGAAGTAATCGAGTGAGGATGGACAGAGTGGGACGCCATTCCACTCCGAGACATACAAACTAGAATAGTCATTTTAACCGTGGTGGCAGCAATGAAATGTTCACTGGACCTGGAGGTGCTGACAAAGAAATTAATGAGAGTTCACATTCAGCTAAAGCAGGTAATTATGAAGTCAACACTGTATTTGTACAACAGTAAAATGTAGGGCATTGGAACAGAGGAGTAGAGATATCTTACCTTGAGAAGTCTTGTCTGGCTCTGGTGAGAGTACATTTGAATATTATTTCCAGGTCTAGTCACGCTTCCTCATGAAAGTTATTCTTGCAACGGAGAGAGTGCAGGCACTATACCTCACACTAACAAAACTGGGTCCAGGGATAGCAGTATAGCTATGTGAGGGAAGAGTGAGTGGGTTGGACCTGTTGTGAGTAGGCAATTACGTCGATATTCCACAGATTCTACAACATCAATACAAAATAACAATAGTAGTAGGTTTTATTTCCGAAGTTGTTCCACTCCTCACACGAAATATCACAGACAGTGAACTTCAACGAATATCCATTCAACATAAGTGGTTACCACCCGAATTCAGCTACTGGACATCTCAAAGTTGTGGCCTCAGGATACTCAAACAGAATTCGCGTAATGGATTATCACCAACAGTAGCTTATCACAAAGGGGACCATCTTCAAAGTAACCATGACCTAGGCAAGGGTCGACACACAAGGTTACCCCAATCACCACAACGTGATAGGCACTTATCCATGTCCAGGACATGGGAAATAACTCCTACAGTGATTTGCCACAGCGGTACCTTTTCTTCCGTTAACTGCCACGTCGGACACAGTATAAACACACACGTGGTATTCACGAATGTTTTCCCCTCACCAGAGAACCCACTCCTGTGGATTAACTAAGTGACAATCACACGTTCACATTCGAATAGAAACAAACTCACCCCTTACGGGCTAGTTATAGAGTCCAAAGAGTGATCTATTTTTCACTAGATTTCTTCCGTTTCAAACCTTCTTCTCTACTCTGTGCAAACCTTTTCTTGTTGCAGAAACTTGTGAGAGTCATTTATCAATACTCTGGACAGATCCCAGTAACCCCTCTTGGGCTACTGGAAGTTTAAACCAGCGACCTACTCACTGGTGTCTTCCATTCGCCGAAATCATCTTGAATTTGAGCTGTGTATGTATCTGTGCCCTTCTATATTCAGAACAGGGCTGCAGAGAAACCATAACATCAATTGTACATCAAATAACTCCGTTTGTCTCTCTCTCTCTCTCTCTCTCTCTCTCTCTCTCTCTCTCTCTCTCTCTCTCTCTCTCTCTCTCTCTCTCTCTCTCTCTCTCTCTCTCTCTCTCTCTCTCTCTCTCTCCCTCTCTCTCTCTCTCTCTCTCTCTCTCTCTCTCTCTCTCTCTCTCTCTCTCTCTCTCTCTCTCTCCTCTCTCTCTCGCTCTCTCATCTCTCTCTCTCTCTCTCTCTCTCTCTCTCTCTCTCTCTCTCTCTCTCTCTCTCTCTCTCTCGAGCAACTCAAACAGTGTCCAAAGGTCTAGTCTCAATTCTTCTGGCGGTTTTAAAAGTGACAGTCCCCAGAAAGTATGAATCATCGGGGTACATAACACTTCCCAAAAAGGTCTGGTCTTTGCTGTGTTTCTCTCAGCTGGGAAATCTTCCACCCAAATCCTAAAGGTATCTATTACTACCAGAATAGATTAGTACTCCCTTTGTCGTGGGCGGTAAGGAATAAAAATAATCAACCTGGAAGTTAGTCAAAGGCACTTCCACAGGTCTGGTATGTTGCATGGCCTCCTTTCTTTCATTGCTATCTGTATTATGTTCTGCATATATAAAGCGATTTTTGGTATTGATGCACCATCAATAACTCACTCTGAGACGCAAGAAGCGAGATATCGGCTTTATTGACTGGAAGAATGAACAACACTACATCCTGGAGAATGAGGTCCGGGCATCAGGCCTCATTCGCCTTTATACAGGGGTTCTGTGAGAGGAGCCACAGAAGCAGTCAGCAGGGGTCTGTGGGAGAAGCCACAGGAGCAGTACAGACAGGTATATGTAGTTCACCAGAGGTATCATGATCCACATCATCTTCATATTAGGCCACCAGCCTACTTGCTTGATCTTTCTCCGGGTAAATTCTCATCTGTTGTCCACATAGATCGTGGTACTAGTGGATAACCTGGTTTCTGCCTTCTTCTGGAACCACAAGCTTTCCGTCAGGAAGGACAACACTACTTTTGACAAACTCTTCCTTGTGCCCTCTTTTATATTTCAGAACTTGGACCTCCCCAAACTGTGGATATAATTACTGTCCAAATAAAGCACTTTGCTTAGTCAATTCGTCAGCCATTCTATTTCCCTCAGGAGAATATTTAGAGCCGGCCTAACAAGTTGTTGTTTTCAAAGACCGCACTAACTGGTGCTGCCTTAGAGTCATGATAAGCTTTAAGCAATATGACATGCACTAACTGATCAGGCTTGCGTCTATCAGGGGTTTCAATAACATAGTTTAAAGAATCTACATCTCAAATACCTTGTATGGACCCTGGAAGCTCGCCCTGCAGGGGCTTGGTCACCAAGGGAAATAAAACCAAGTCCTTAATCATCCACACCTATTCTTGTGCTCGTTTATCATATCACTGCTTCATTTTGACCTTGGGAGTCTTGTAGTTTTTTTTTTTGCAAGGTCGCATATCTTGCTAATCCTTTTGCGGAATTTCAAAACATAGTCAATCACATTGACATGCACTGTCGGGTTAAAGCTTTGCTCTTTGGGTAGTGTCAGAGGTCCTTTGGGCCTATGACCGAAAACGAACTGGAAAGGGCTGAACCCAACGACTGCTGAACCGTATCCCTCACTGCGAATAACAAAAGAGATAATCCATCATCCCAGTCTCAAGTATTTTCCTGACAGTAAGTTTTAATCATTGTTTTCCAAGTCGAGTGAAACGCTCCAAAGCCCCCTTGAGACTCCGGGTGTATGCGGAGGACAAAATTTGTTTAAGTACCATCTCAGACATCTTACGTTGGAATGAGTGGAACGTGAATGTACTCCCTTGATCGAAATGAATCTCCTTATGCAGCCCTACCATGGTGAAAACCTTGACAAGTGCCTTTACCACTAGGTACAGCCTCCGGGAACCTAGAGGCACCACACGTAATAGCACATTCTGACGCTCAGCCCGCGGTCTTAGCAAAGGACCCACACAATCCACAATGACTCGGGAGAAAGGTTCCCCGAAAGCGGATATGGGGCGAAGGGGGTGACCTAGGGATGGCCTGATTCGGTTTTCCTACCACCATGGCACGTGTGACACCTTCTACAATAATCAACAATATCCTTCCTCATATTAGGCCAGTAGAACTCTCTCATAACCCTATCTACCGTTTTCGTTACTCCAAAATGTCCGGCTAGGGTATCTTGTGGCCAGGTTCAAAATTTCATCACTATAAACCTTCAGAACCACCACCTGGTGTACTGATCGCCCAATCCTCTTTTGCAAGCACTGCAGCCGGTCTCCACTTTCTCATCAACACTCTATCTTTAGTATAGTATCCCACTGGTTCCTGTTTAATTCCCTCCTCAGAGAGAGAGCTGTCTCCTTCAAAGCCACAAGTTCCTCATCTTTTCACTGTTCCTTCACAAATTCTTTCCTCGATAATGGGTAAATCCGCCTCGTCCCCCTTACTCTGCTCAGCTTCACCTATCCTGTAACCCCTTGCTGATACAGGGACGGTAGAAAACGTCTCAGCTAAATCAAGGTTTCTCTCAGCTAAATTAATGTTTGTCTCAGCAAACTTTCTCGACATGCTTCGGGTTACTGCGCAGGCGGGATAAACTTCACAATCTATTTGCCGGTCTCAGCACTTACAGGTTTGTTCGTCAGCTTCATTGCTGTGTACATATACCCACCTGCAAGCTTATTACCGAGTAATAAATCAACATCGCTTATCGGGGGTAGCAGACCGCACCCCCTATCGTGAATGGGCCGGATACTAAGTCACATTTCAAAAATATTTTATGCAACGGTACAGCTTCGGTCCCTTCTATCACATTCACGTTACCAGTCTGTCTCAGCACTGAATCCAACACACTGCTTAGGATTAAGGGCTGAAAAGCCCCAGTGCTTCTCGAAATTCTCACTGGAACTGGGGTTGACCCCTACTTCACAGATACCTACCCGGTCGAAAATCGTCTTGACTCCTCCTCCTTTAGCGGCATTTCAGCCAGCTTAATACAGGCAGGCGGGGTTGGCGCCTTTCCCTTTCCTTTATCGATTTTGGGATGTGACGAGCTTCCCACATTCTAACACGTAAAACTGGGGGAGCTTCCCCTCCAGCTTGCTTCTCATCATCCTTACCGTTTCGCTGACGTAACCAGAGGGCTCTCTGTACCATCCCTACTATCCCTCTGGTAGCCCTTACTTGGAAAACTTTATCTTGTCGGTTAAAGCATACTTGTCTGTTACTGGCAGTTGCGGACAGAGTTTCTGCCTCTCTCTCGTTCAAGTACGTCTTCATATCCTCAGGGACGCAGCTTTTAAACTGCTCAATCAGCATCAACTGTTTTAGTTTGCCAAGATTCACACAGGCCCCTTTCGAGGGGCACCAACGATCAAAGTACATTTACATCTCCGGGCAAACTCTAAATAGCTGCGATCCCACGGCTTCCTCAAATTCCGGAACCTTGGGGGACGTCACGTGATGACGTAGGATCGAGAAGCTGGAGCCCAGCTCTCCGTAAAAAAGTTAATAAATTAATGTCTAAATGAAGAAAAGTTAGTCAGTACCTTCTAAAAGTTACTTATAAACTACTCCGGATTGTGTCAAGCTATGCCTCAAAGAAGGAAGATGAAGAGAACTAATACCGGGAAGATTACGCAAGTTGGAACAAGAGCGGGGCCCACGTCTGCCGAGGAACCGCGGTCTCAGGTACGTGATGCCACCGGCGAGGCGGAACAAGAGACCGCGGCAACAATGGCCATTCCTAAAGGGAAGGGTCATCGTGAATTGCGCAAACGCGAAGGACGGAGCATGCGCAAACGGGAGCAACAAGAACTACAAAGCCCAGCTACCACTGCAACTGAAAGTGATAGTGAATCAGAGGGAGAGTCAAGTGTCTCGGAAGGATCAGATGAAGAGGGAGTTAAAAGTCCTTCTAGAAATATAGAAAAGACTTTGAGGCAAATAATACGTAAATTAGACACATTAAAATTAATTAAAAATAATCAAAAAATACTCGAAAAAAAATGACCAAAATGGAGATTCTGCTTGATAAAATGACAAAGAGACAGGAAAAAATGGAAAAAAGAATTACGGACTTGGAAACTACAACGGAGGACATGGTTGAAAGAATGGACAAAATAGAAAATGAAAATGCTGCTTGGGCATCAGAAAGAAAATAATTTATGGAACAAATTGATAAGCTTGAAAATTTCAGTAGACGAAATAATATTAAAATTGTTGGACTTAAAGAAGATATAGAAGGAGAAGATCCAATAATTTTTTTTCAAAAATGGATCCCTGAAAAATTGGAAATGGAAAGAGAAACTCCAATTGAGATCGAAAAGGGCTCATAGATCCTTAAGGTCAAGACCTCGAGCTGATCAAAACCCACGATCAATTTTGATAAAATGCTTACGATACCAAGACAAAGAAAAGATCCTGAAGGCCGCTGTCCAAAGTGCCAAAAATAGAAACGGGCCATTGATGATAGCAGGAAAACCAGTTCTCTTTTATCCTGATATAAGTTACAACCTGTTGAAGAGAAAGAAGGAATTTAACCCAGCGAAAAAAGCCTTATGGGAAAAGGGTTATAAATTTACAATGCGTCATCCAGCAACACTGATAATTTTTTTGGAGGAAGGAAATTTTTTTTTCCGATTATCGAAAAGCGGAGGAGTTTGTACAAGAACTTCCACCTACTCGCTAATTACGCATAGAGACTTCCAAACGTAATGGATTAAAGATGAAGATAGACCCAACGAACAGAAGTGATGGACATTTACGGATATTATAGAAGAGAAAAGCAAAATTTTAGAAATACTAAATGAGAATGGTATTTCTTTTCTTTTTCTCTTCTTATACATATACGTTTTTTATGTTGCGGGGGGGGGGGGGGGGGGCTGGGGAGCTTTGGATCGGTTACTGCGGGATTCACGTGTGTAATCATGGCGGTTGCCATGACCCGTACAGCAGAGGGGGGTAATGTTGTGTTTTTTTTTCCACAACATTAGTAGGGGGGTATTTTGTTTTTTTTCTTTATATTTTAATTTTCTTCTATCTTTTAGCCTGGATGATTGGTGGGGACACACATAGCAACACGGAGATTTTTATAAAGATTTCCCAAGATACCACGAAAGTGGAAAGATTAGGTATTATTATAGATTGGAATATATAATAAAAAAAATAATGACTAATCTACTAAACCTTTTAAGTTTTAATGTTAATGGGCTTAATGGGCCAGTAAAAAGAAAAATAATCTTAACATATATTAAAAAAATGAAAACAGATATAGCTTTTTTACAAGAAACTCATTTAACAGACATAGAACATCAGAAATTAAAAAGAGACTGGGTTGGAAATGTTATTGCAGCTTCATTTAATTCAACGGCGAGAGGAGTTGCATTTTGGTTAACAAAAATCTACCAATTAAAATACAAAACGTATTAATTGATTCGGCGGGGAGATATCTAATTATACACTGTCAATTTTTTTCAGAACTATGGACCCTTATGAACATTTATGCACCAAATGAAAATGATGTAAAATTCATACAGGAGGTCTTTTTGAATTTGGCCAACGCACATGATAAAATATTAATAGGTGGAGATTTTAATTTTTGTCTAGATCCAGCTTTAGATAGATCAACAAAGGTTGTTACAAAATCAAAAGCTGTAAAATTAACTCTATCATTGATGAAAGACTTAAATCTGATTGATATATGGAGAAGAATTAATCCAAAAGAAAGAGATTATTCATTTTATTCAAATAGACATAAAACATATTCAAGGATAGACTTTTTCCTATTATCAACAAATATTCAAGATAGAGTGAAAAATGTGGAATATAAAGCAAGAATATTGTCAGATCATTCTCCTTTAATAATGACAATGATAATGATAGATAAAGAGGAATCAGTTTATAGGTGGAGATTTAATTCAATATTATTAAAACGTCAAGACTTTTGTGATTTTATGAAAAAACAGATTCAGTTCTTTTTAGATATAAATTCACATTCAGTTGATGATAAATTTATAGTGTGGGAAGCAATGAAGGCATACTTGAGAGGTCAGATAATAAGTTATACTTCTAATATTAAGAAGGAATATATGATAGAAATAGATCAATTGGAAAAAGAGATTACAAAATTAGAAAAAGAATCCCAAAGAAATATGACAGAAGAAAAACGAAGACAACTTATTAACAAGAAGTTACAATATAATACGCTCCAAACATACCGAACGGAAAAAACAATTATGAGAACTAAACAAAGATATTATGAATTAGGTGAAAGATCACATAAAGTTCTTGCATGGCAGCTAAAAACAGACCAGACTTCTAAAACAATAAATGTAATTCGAACAAGAATAAATAAAATTACTTATAAACCTTTAGAAATTAATGAAGCTTTTAAGAATTTTTACTCTGAGTTGTACAAATCAGAATCACAAAATGACAATGTCAAGATAGAAAGGTTTCTATCACAAATAACTCTTCCAAAATTAAATACGGATGAACAGAAGGGATTAGATATGCCTTTTACATTGAAAGAGGTCGAAGAAGCCCTAGGAACACTTCAAAGTAATAAATCTCCAGGGGAAGATGGTTTTCCGCCTGAATTCTATAAAAAAGTTTAAAGATTTATTAATTCCTCCTCTTATGGAGTTAATACGCCAAGCAGAAAGAACGCATAAACTTCCAGAATCCTTTTCGACAGCCATTTTAATAGTATTGCCAAAAAAAGATAGAGATCCTTTAAAGCCATCATCATATAGACCGATTTCTTTATTAAATACTGATTATAAAATAATTGCAAAAACCTTATCTAATAGATTATCTAAATGCTTACCAAAATTAGTACATATGGATCAAACAGGATTTATTAAAAATAGACAATCAGTAGATAATGTAACTCGCTTATTTAGTATAATTCATTTAGCACAGAAGAGGGACGAAATGAGCGTGGCAGTTGCTTTAGATGCAGAAAAAGCATTTGATAGATTGGAGTGGGATTTTTTATTTAAGGTATTGGAAAAATACGGATTAGGAGTATCCTTTATAAAATGGATTAAAACCTTAAATACTAATCCCAAAGCTAAAGTAGTGACAAATGGTCAAATTTCAACACCATTTCAGTTAACAAGGTCAACTAGGCAAGGTTGTCCATTATCACCTGCTTTATTTGTATTGGCGATAGAGCCATTAGCTGAATTGATCAGAATGGACCCAGATATTAAGGGTTTTAGAGTTAACCATGAAGAATACAAGATTAACTTATTTGCTGATGATGTTCTACTTTATCTAACAAACCCATTGCAATCGTTGCGTAAATTATCCTATAAATTAGAAGAATATGGGAAAGTATCAGGTTACAAAATAAATTGGGATAAAAGTGAAATTTTACCTCTTACTAAAGGAGACTATAATCAATGTCGATCAATAACCCAATTTAGATGGCCGGCAAATGGTATAAAATATTTAGGTATAAGAGTCGATAATGATATAAAGAACATATACAAATTAAATTATTTACCACTATTGAAAAAAATTCAAGAAGATCTTGATAAATGGATGGTATTACCAATAACATTAGTAGGTAGAGTAAATACCATAATAATGAATATATTCCCTAGATTACAATACTTATTTCAATCGCTACCAATACAATTACCCCAGAAGTTTTTTCAAGAGCTGAATAAAAATGTGAGGAAGTTTCATTGGAAAGGTAAGATGTCAAGAATATCGATGGAAAAATTGACATGGAAATTTGAGCTAGGAGGGTTACAACTTCCAAATTTTAAGAATTATTATAAAGCAAATCAACTTAGATTTATTGCATCCTTTTTTGAGAAAGACAAACCGGCATGGATCAGAATAGAACTAGATAAAATAGGAGAAAATATACCAGAAGACTTTATATATAAATGGGAATCTAAATGGATATGGGAAAAGAAAGAATGTCCTATATTAAAACATTTGATTGATTTATGGAATAAGATAAATGTTGACGATGAGACAAAGAAATCCTTATTAGCAAAGAGATCTTTAATCCAAAATAGACTTATTCCTTTTACAATGGATAATCAACTTTTATACAATTGGTTTCAAAAAGGGATTAGATATATAGGAGATTGTTTTGAAGGAGGTATATTAATGTCATTTGATCAATTAAAGAATAAATATAAAGTATCAAACAACACTCTTTTTTGTTACTTTCAACTAAGGGCTTATTTAAGAGAAAAGCTAGGTCAAACGATGTTACTACCGAAACCCAATGAAATAGAAACTTTAATTCAAAAAGGAAAGATTAAAAAAATTATCTCTTGTATGTATAATTTGATTCAAAAACAGGCAATTAAACAAGGAGTCCATAAGTCAAGACAAAAATGGGAAAGTGATTTGAATATCAAAATTGAAGAAAAAAACTGGTCAAGACTATGTCTTGAGAGTATGACAAATACAATAAACATTCGATTAAGATTAGTGCAATACAACTTTTTACATCAACTATATATTACACCACAAAAAATAAACAAATTAAACCCAAATCTATCTGATCAGTGTTTTCGATGTAACCAAGAAATTGGTACTTTTTTACATTCTACTTGGTCTTGCTCTAAAATTCAACCTTTTTGGACAAATTTAAGAGTTTTACTGGAACAAATTATTGGAATACAACTTCCACACAACCCAATATTACTTTTACTAGGTAATATTGAAGGGATAAAACCGATATCCGGATTGAATAAATATCAGAAATAATTTATAAAAATTGCATTGGCAGTAGCCAAAAAAGCTATTGCAGTGACTTGGAAATCGGATACATATCTAAGTATAGATCGTTGGAAGAACGAAATTTATGGCTGTATTCCACTTAAAAAAATCACTTACAATTTAAGAGATAAATATGAAACATTTTTGAAAATTTGGCGCCCTTATTTACAAAAGACAGGATTAAATATATAGGTGCTCCGAAAATGAAATAATTGGTTACTTGGGGAAAGAAATAAATGCATACACTAAAGTTATTACGAACTCCGTGGAGCATGTGGGGAATGCATATCCAGGCATTCCTTTTTTTTTTCTCTCTTTCTTTTTTTTTTCTAATAGGGATGTTAGGGGGGAGGGGTTAAGGGGAGGGGGGCTGGGTAACACATTTTTTTTCTCATACTCATTTATTCTGTAAATTTGAAAACAATAAAAAAAGTTTAAAAAAAAAATCTGGAACCTTTGCCGGTATACCTCCAGAACCAACTCTTAAATCCTCAGTATAGCCCCTTTTACTTCATCATAATTCTTTGCCTCATCCGCAGGGAACGGCGAGTAGGCTTTTTTGATAGGTTTGGGGAGGGGTGCGTGTGGTTTCTACAGAATACTCCCGACAGAATAATTGCTCCGTTTCTGCTTCATTGATCTACTTACAGTCTATCAACAAACAATCTCTCCACAGTTTCTTCCCTTTCGACAGCGGCGTTACTATCATAATCACCCTGTGTTTTGGTGGCATTCCCTTTCTTCTTTTTTACCCGCTTCTGTCCATTTTGGAAAAAAAATTATATGAACCCGCGGAAGTCCAGAAGCAATTCCCACCCATATGAATGTCAATTCTCTGAAATGGTTTGGAATGTACCTTAACATATGTAAAAATCACGCCAGATCAGTGAACGTTTGTCCCATTTCCTAACTTAACTGCAGGAGGTATGCAATCTTCCGTGGATTTTGCATTTTCAGGATGACCAGGCAAATGATTGTTTGAATATGGCAAACCTACTCATGCTTAAAACTGTTTTATTCGAAAACTCCTCTGAATTGAAATTGGACGTGAGCGTTTTCTACACAGATGGTCTTTTAGTGCAATCCATTGTTCAGTTCCACTCTGAATTTCCTCTGTGTCAGTGTATAGGTACAAGTATTGGTGCACATACTCAGAATTTGCAGCATGTACCCAAGTTGTTGTAGTATATATACCGGGGAACTCAAATATCTGTCGTGATACACATAGTTTTCCGATTGTCATTTCATGGAACGAACTACATAGGCATACAAAATAACATGAAATTATCTGATATAGCAAACAACAAAATCATCGACTTTCTTCGGTTTTCCTTCTCGGTATTCCTCTGATTACCACTGCTCCTCCGAAGCCCTCTGCGGACTCTATTTGCCGCAAAGATATGTTTACTGTTAAACCAGTGAATGTTAGAAGTCAGACAATTGCTCAGCAAAGGTGTTAAAATGCTATCCAACAATTCGATTCCATTCCACACGGGAGAAGTAGGATATTCATGTGTACGGTAGCGGCGCCACGGCACCTTGTTAATAACGGCGTAAGGTTCAACAGCAAAGTAATACGGGACACTGCTGCCGCAGCTCACGATAACCACGGTCACCATAATAACTGTTGCTGTTCTTTCAGTACAGTATCGTTCCCGGAGATTTTGACAACATATTGCGATGAAACGATCGAAGGTAAAACTGACCGTAAACCAAACAGAACAGTCCAACGTCACAATCACAAATACAAGTGTCAGAGGGCATACAGGAGAGATGAGCAGGGATCAGTAGTACATATAGATGTTGTTGGTCTGATCCACTAAAGCAACAACGATAACCACCATCAGATCCGCTGTTGCCATTCCAACCAGATAACGGGTGATGCATTTGGAGAATCCGCATTTTCCCCGAGATAGGGGCACAATCGTCTTTAAGTTAACTAGAAGAAATTTGAAGAAAAAAAATCACAGAATTATAGATGGCTGGAACTGTTTGAATGCTCACCATTCTCCCAATGCTATGCAGTGTTTAGTTGTTTTGGAAGTAAAAAACAGAAATTCAATGTGTGCCGACTCCGTCGGTGCACTCCGGCTGGAGGACAATAATGGACTCTAGTTGTACTGAGTTGGTAACCTTCAGACAGTTCAGAGCGAGGCATCTAATTCTCCTGATGCACGTAATGGTCAGCAGTCGATTGCTCAAGAGGCAACACCATTTCCATTATTAGAGGTGAAGCAGTTGAAAGGATTATGTGTATTGAAGTTAATGAGGTTCAAAGCATAAGTAATAATTTAGTGAATATGTAAGAACTGACCCTCGTGTCGATATTTGACTGGACGGTCATTTTTTAAAAAAGCTGCCGATCTGGAAAAGCGACAGCTGTCGTTTAAGAAAGCCCAGCAAGACCAAACCACGAAACTATTGCAATATCGGCAACAACATATTTGACAAAAAAGATTAAAAAGTATCATCACATGGAAAGAAATATGGAAAATGAAACTGAGGGTAGCATTTGTGCTGAGTAATAGTCCGAACAGTTCATCGGAACAAAAGCAAAATTCAATATTATCCCAACTTGCGATTCACTGTCTCTCTTCCAGCGAACTTGGTGGCGATTGTGATTCTGTCCAAATGGCCGCGACCGAACTGCTGCTCGTTATCTCGGTACCTTTGTTAACGTGGACTACTTGAATTTATTTTCGTCAATTATTCCTGTTCATTACTCCCGTGTGCTGAATCGGTGGATGGCTAATTTTTGCGAGCACTGCGAAATCTGTCTGGCAGACTGTCGCTTCACCGTCGATTGATTTGTGACTGTTTGTTGTGAGAAGCTGAAAACAAAATATTATACCGAGAGAACGGCGGCTGTGTTTATATGGACAGTGAGTGTGTTGTCCTGCTTGGGGTGTGTTCCCTGGGTCTTCATATACTAGCTTTAGGTAATAATTCATGGCGTTCCCTGGTATTGTGCTCATACACCCAGCGATAAAAAAAACGCTACCACATGTGCAGCATTTGAGATGTTACACCGCATTTTATCCCTTGTGTCCCATTCGTTCTGCTTTTGCTGTTCAATATTCTGACTGGCAGGTGAAATCTAGCGGCCAGTCGAGCCCGTAGGGGTCTCTGGGATAAAGAGTGTAGAGTATGACAAGGACCGGGAGATAGAAATCCGACGCAAATCTATCGTTTTGTTCTTCAGCATAAGCGGTAGTTTCATATTGCTGTGGGTAACAGTGCGGGTATTTTACATTTATCAACAGATTTCAATGAGTTTTTTTTCTATTCTATGACGGATCCCCGTTTCATCACAGAAGAGACATCAGGAATGCCTCAGATTCTCAGTTCCTGCACCAACACGTGTATTTACGCCCTGACTCAGAGCAAATTTCGAGAGGAGCTGAAGAATGCGGTGAAATACCAACTGAACCCGATTTAGAAACTCATTACACGTTATAGATAAATGAGTTACATTTCATCCTGCCTTTATTTGCCTATTCTGTACCCTCACTTGTAGGTAAGTGCAGACAATGTAATGAACAGGATTACTAAAAAAAAAACACAAGAAAATCTGCAGATGCTCGAAATAACAAAACAGCACACTCAAAATCAGAATCTTAATGGTGGGTGTCAGTATGAAACGTCAACTGTTCACTCGTTTCGATAGTTGGTGCCTCGTGAGATCCTTTAGCATTCTGTGTGTGCCCCTTTAGAGTTACATTACAGCTGTTTACAACTGGACACGGCGGCATTACTGGCCTCAGCGCACCCGAGAAATCCCGTTTGCATATCAATTCTCGCCCTGATTAACTTAAAACTTGAGGCAAATCTTTTACCCCGGGTTCCTGTTCCGACTTCTTGATGTTGGAGCATATTCTGGGCATTATTGAAACAATCTTGCTTACGATATAACTCATTTCTTCCTTCACCCACTTTTTTCACCTCTTTCTATGTCTGAAGCCTCTCCTTCTCTCTGTCGGTAGCAGAGTTGTAATAGCTTTTTGCAACTGTGTCAGAGGGAGAGAGAGAGTGTGAGAGAGAGTGAGAGAGAGAGAGCGTTAGGCAGGGAGAGAGGGAGAGCGATGGCGAAGCAGAGGGAGAGTGATAGAGAGAGGGATAAAGAGTGGTAGAGCGAGGGACAGAGAGTGGGAGAGAGAGGGAGCGGAATAGCGATATTGAGTGTGGGACAGCGTGACAGAGGGAACAGGGAGAGAATAAGACATCGAAGGGAGAGATAGAGAGTGATAGAGAGGCCGGGAGAGTGAGGGGGAGTGAAGCAGAGCGAGAGATTGAGAATGGGGGCGAGGGAGGGAGAGTGAGAGACATAGGGAGCGCAAGGGAGGGAGAGCGAGATGGAGAATTTAGGAAAGATAGTGGAAGACGGTAAAGGTTGAAAGAGAGAGAGAAATAGAGAGAAAGAACATGTGTGGGGAGAGAGAGAAAAACGGGGAGGGGCACAGAGTGCGAGAGGAAAAGGGACAGTGAAGTAAATTGGGATCTAATATGGTCTATTCATAAATAAAATGCTCCAGGAAGCCTTGCCAGGCAGCAACTATGGGAAATCTACACTCGACGTTTATTGCTGAGGAAATAAATAATAAAAATATAAAAAAATCCAGCGCTACAAAAAGGATCTCAGCCCGAAACAGCGAGTGCTTACTCTCTTCCGCAGATGCACTCTGGCCTGCGGTATTCCTGCAGCATTTATATTCTAACATTTCCAGTTTTTTTTTGTTTTTTTTTTGATTCTTTGTGCTTGGACTAATCCTAGGTAATATCAAAGTGATATTGGACCTTGCCAACACGAAGCCGACCCAATACAAACAACAAGAGAATAATAGATGAAAAGGAGCGTCTGATAGATTGCAAAAAGCGGAAATAGACATGTTATAATTAATGGAACAAAGGCTCTAATATTTTTGAAACCACGCAAGCGGGAAGTTGGAGTATCGCTTTTAACAAACACGAGCACGAAGGCTATTATTGAGCGAATTAATAATAAAAGGACTAAATAATAAATAATATATAATAAATTAATAATTAAAGGATTTCCCCGGAGTCCTTCAGTCAGGGGACTGACTTCACGGCCTGTTCTGTGATGTCTAGTCATGTTCATCATGAGCGGATAATATCAAATATATGAACTCTAAAATAAGCTTGATTAAGATAGTTACTAGGAAATAGGGATCTTCCTGGGAATTGTAAGACAGTAACTCCTGGAATTAATGGAGGCTAAACGTTCAGAGAGTATTCTTAGCGAAATGTTTGAAAAATATATGGAGAAACATAACTATTGAGAGTCAAGTGCCTTTCTGAGGGGAAGTCCGTGCCTTACACACCAGAATGACTTCCTGAGGAGATGACAAACAAATTCATGAGGCGGATGCTGTGTGTGTATGGAATTGAGTGAGGCGTTTGACAAGAACCACCACCCCCTCCCCTTCCCCGCCCACAATAGACTCATCGGGAAAGTCAGATAGCTTGGGATTGATGGAAATTTCGCTGCCAGGATTTGTTTAGCTGGGGCATTGGAAATTGAAGTTCATGCCTTTTTTTAATTGAAGAAGTTTGCACGTCCTCCCCATGACACATGTGGGTCTTTTTCACAAGCTTCGAATTTTTTTTTAAATGGTCTGTGTAAGTTAACCTGCGATTCGGCTTGGGTCATATTGATGTTGCTGGGTGCCGCCGCTCAATAACACGGAGGGTGGTGTTGTAGTGAATAGTCTAGTATGTGTTCATTGGTTACAAAAGGGCATCGTCATGTTGCTGAGTGGGTCTGAGACGGGGAATTCCATCAGCAACAGTATGAGTTGAAACATAGTGGCCTCATCGACACATTACTGAGGGCCGTCATCAAGGAGGTACTGAGGACCCCATGTACACAGTACTGTGGCCCCATGGACACTTTTTGAGACTCAATCGACACAGTACTGAAAGAAATTAAACTGGATTAAAGAGTACAATTCGCAGATTGTGATCGCAGTGTGGGGGAACAGGTGCGTTGTGCTATGCAAGTCTATAGATTCCTGAAAACTTCCAAACGAATTAAGTGTGCGGTTAAGTGGGAAGAGAATGGAAAACGGAAAAGTGGGAATGCTTTATCAGGAACTTGATTAGATGTGTTGATTTGAATGGTGTACCCCATCCCACAATGATCCCGTGCCAACTAATTATAACAAAATTTCAGTCGGTTCTCCTGGAGACTTCACATCTACCTGTGTGCATATTGTAATTGTGTGTAATTATGGTACACTCCTGTAAAAATGCTGTTACTGTATTCCACGCACACTGATCTGCCAGGGAGCAGTAATAGCTAGTGAAGACACTAAACAATGCAAGGTTCTCATACAAGGACAGAGAATTATTAACACATCACCCTGATGACTTCGAGCTGGAAAATACTAGTTTTCCACTGTAATACTGTATATTGAATGGGCACAAGACGATAGAACACCAAGCGCCGTACTTCAAGGATACAGATCGTTACAGCAGCTAGTTCCACACCAAGGACAGAGATTTTTACAATGGTCAGCACAATGCTGCAAAGAAATAGGACTTAAGAAGAGCTGGCTCTCTACTTTAAGGATGCACTTCATAACAACTCACCCCGAACTGCAAGTCTACAGATCTTTACAACTGTTGGCAGCATGCTGTAAGGAGAGGGGACTTTACAACAGGTGGTTATAGAAATACCTTCACAAACATGGAACAGTACTGGAACGGCAGAGATTATTATTATACGCAGCCACTTTGTACGGTGTGAACAGAGTCCTGCCTGGTCCCTGCGACGAACAGATGTGACAGTAATACAAACATTAGTCTAATCTGCACTCCATGGCAATCACAGTGAACTGACTTAAGCAGCAACAAAATGGAGTAATACAAACCCTAACCAGCACTGCACTGTGGTGACCCAGATTTCCAGCACAAGCATTTGCCGTACAGAGAAACCCCTGGACAACCCCACATTGCACTGTGTAGACACCCGCCAACACAGACCATACTCAGCCCGAAGAGTACACGAGCCACCAAAAAAAGTGGAAGAGCAGATACCTGTGAAAAAGAGCTTTGAACTGCGTGGAAACTGCCCAGCAGAGCTCCAGGACTGCACAACAGGGGTTAGACAAGTAGAAACTCAACGGAGTACTGCAGGGACACGAAGTGCGACACATCACCATGCTGAGACAGTGCACATAATCTCGTAGAGGAACAGTCAGCAGTTGACCCCAGGGACAATGTACCTGACAATATCTAGCCCTTCACTACTAGTACACACACCTATAACGCTCTCAGCACTCTGCAGGGAACACACTGCACAGACTCTGCACTGTACTCCACCCTTAAACACAAATACAACCCCCGCACTTCTAAGACAGATATGTGTACAACCCTAACAATAAACTGCAATTCACACTATCAATCAAATAGTGCTCATCTGGGATCCTTCAGGCTGTTGATAAAGGACAACCTTGAGATGTCGTGCGTGTCAGATTCCAAAGGATTTTCGAATGACATTAGCATAAAGGGTAGCAGAAATGTAGGCATGTTACGGAACACTGTTAAAGCAACGGGTCATTGTGTGACTAATTTCTCCAAAAATGACTGGGATTCTCACTGTAGAGCCTTGGAGAAGCAGTGTTTGTTGGCATTCTGACAAACTGTTACCGGATTTTTTTAGCCTATACTTGTAAGTTTGTGAAAATCTAGCATGTTATCTAATTCAATATTCCTTTTCAAACACATAAAATGTAAAACCTTCGGGCAACTTGCGAAACTGAGGGCAAGCAAGTGATCACATACAGCCTTGCATTTATTCTTCACCACATTCTACTCTGAACTTCCATCTTATTTTTCAATCTTGATGGAAGTTCTCGGCCCACAACGTTGCCTCCTGGCCGATTTTGTTCCGCCAAAATATCGTGTGTGTGACTGTGCATGTAGGCACTAGGGAGATTATAGACTGGGAGAACTCACAATTGATCTGCAGGTGTTGCTTATTCATGAGGGTCGAGAGGTGGATGCTGTGTATAATCTTCCTCATTGAAAACATGTCTTGGTCACTCTTCACTCTCTAGATTCAAAGTGTGACTTATCTGCTGATTCCTTATGTTCCTCCAAGAACCATTCCAAATTAAGCTTCCTAAACGGTGCAGAAGACGGAACTTTTTCTTTTAAACTAAATACAGTAGAACTCATCTTTCGAAGTTTCTGAATATCCCCAGCGTTCCGACTTCCTTATAGAGACAGAGAAACGCTGAAGTCTATCGATTTGGACCTTAAGCAACTCTGACACGTCAAACACGGACTTAACCAGTAACATTGGCAAACAGGCTGCTCTGTACGATTCCTCCTCAATTCTGACGTGTTTCGCATTACACACATTCAGGGCCAGTCTTATCCTTGTCAATAACTGTTGGAAATCCTCCAGATTTAACTCTTTCCAAAATACTCCATTCATGTCGCTTTGCTCGTTTCCCAATACTGTCTCTCTCCCTGGTGGACCATCTGCATACTTTTTAGGAAAACCTCCTGAAAGCAATAAACTCGTTGTCAGGCAAAAAACATGGGTAAACCATTCCCTTCACTGGAGGAGGAACATCCCAAAGCCCCCGATATCTCTAGTCATAACCGAACACTGCTGCTACAGGACAATCATCACTTTAGCAGTGAAACATTTTCCAGGGCATTACAGTAATAAATTACTTATCACGCTTTCGAACCATCATCAGCAGATATGATAAATTTTACGAAGAGCTTCCCTGAGAGTTGAAAGAATATTTCAACTGTTCCCCCAGAGGAGAAAAAAGACGTTGTGAAAGATTGGTCTAAAGTTAATGTTCATGTCAGGAGCCTTCGAGCGCTCCTCATGGGTTCAGTCTTCCATTCCCTGTTCACCCTCTTCAAACATATTGAGTAGAATTGGTCCGGCGTATTCTTTGACACAGAAGCGGTGAGGCGGTTAAAAGCTACTCACACCCCACTGGACTGCTGAGTTTGATGTCCATGCGTTAGGGTTAAGGGTTTGTCCTGGACGATTCTCTAATGTTCTGGTCATGATCCAGTCACTGAATATGTTGAAAGGTTTAGTGGACATGAAAGTGCTTATCCATCAATACCAACTGATAAATTTTCGGAGACCGTCTCGGTATTGTTCCCTAAAATCAAACCAGGACAAGAGTTTATAATCTTGGGGATAATGGTAACACTAGGTGATTTAAGACAATTTTACAAATGGCAATGACAGAATTCTCCTCAATATTCTGTGCCCAACAAATGTGACATTTGAAGAACCTATTTACTATTTAAGCATATGGTATAGATAAGAATCCTCAGTTCAGTTACATTTGAACGGACGAACTAGTTCACACATATGGTCTAAATATATTCACTAAATTATTCACAGTCTGTCACTGCAGGGATCGCACTTCTCTGATGTAATCAGTTTGTAAATACTTAAAAAAAAATCTTTATATTTAAATCTGTTGACATCTGTCCCTCTGGAGTCCCTAAATGGTATTTAAATCCCAGGCAGGTACTGTCTCAACATTTCATTTGGGGAGGTCGCCTGCAGCACAGGGAGACAAATCACTGGAGGGAAAATGTCTGCAATGTGGGAAAGTTACTTGATTGTGGAGAAAATATTGTACGTGCTCGTTGCTATCGTTGGAGTTCCTCGTGAGTGAGAAGAGCAATCTTTGTTTTGTATTTCTGTTTGTTAATCATTGTGAACGTGTATATGGTAACTTTAGAGCTTCCAAATTGATAAACATAGCACAAAGTTCCGTCAGAGATATCGATATTGTCAAGTCAACATTCGGATTGTTTCATATCTAATGACACATTTAGCTAAACCTCTCTCTATACTTTGACTCAAGGGGAAAACATAAACGTTGTTCTGACTTTAATGATATTTTGCCCAGATTTGTACAATTCTGGGGACAGGAAGCTCTCTGAGAATGTGAGCCAGGGTGAGTTTTAATGGACTTGTCTAGCCTTGTCCTAGTGCTGGTGACAGACAGCTCTCTAGGAAGGTGAGACTGACAGAGATTTAATGGGACTTTGTCCAGAGTTGTTCCAGAGCTGGGGACCGGCGGCGCGCTAGGAAGGTGAGACTGGGTGGGTGTTACACTGTGAAGGTCACTGTTTCTGAGTCATTAATCAGAGTAAACCCCTTGGCCAGTGCGCCACGTCTCTCAGTGGAGTATGCTATTGTCTGATCCCTCTGCCCTCTGTTATTGAATTGAACTGCGATGTAGAATTAGTTCATTAAAGGAATGGCAGTCTCTGGTTACCAAGTTGTTGCTGCTTTCGTTCTTTGGTCCGTTGTAAATCAGGCACCGCTTCGTCCTGAAGAAGGACCTTGGCTGAAAACGAGATTTGTTCAATTCCATGGATGTTGCCTGACCTGCTGGTTTCCTCCAGTATTTTGTGTTTGTTGCTCCTCTCGGTTTATCTCCTCGGCCCGATTGGATGCCGAGTTTCCATTGGCCAGGCTGACAACTTGCCACACATCCTCATATCTCCACCTTGAAGAAGATAAGTCAGAGACAATGTGACCCGTCTCTGATGTTGGATTAGCATCTGTTCAAAGAACCTAGCTCTCCAGATCTTTAGCTGACTGTGTTCAGAAATACCCTGTGTCTGTTATCACTCTCTCTTTCTCTCCCCTCTTTCCTTTTCTCTCTCCTCTCTCTCTTCTCTCCCAGTCTCTCCCTCCGTCCCCTAGGCATCGTTTCCCCCCTTCTTCCCACTTTCTCAATTTTCCATCTCACTCTCTCACTCTTCCGTCTCTCCGCAGTGAATTTGGTGGCGATTGTGATTCTGTCCCAGAGAAAGTGCGGCCTCTCTCCCTGCATCACCCGATACCTGGTGGCCATGGCAGCGGCGGATCTAATGACCATCGCCACCGAGGTAATTTTGATTCGAATGAAATGGCATTACTTCCGATGGACCTTTCTGGACATCACTCCCGTCTGCACTGTTATCGATGTACTAAAGTTCACAGCCACGGACTGTTCTGTCTGGTTCACCGTCGCTTTCACCTTTGATCGGTTTGTCGTCATTTGCTGCCAGAAACTGAAAACAAAATATTGCACCGGACAAACTGCAAGTGTGGTTCTAGCAACAACCGGCATACTGTTCTTTCTGAAAAACGTTCCCCGATTTTTCAACCGGGAACCCAGAGTGATCATTGAGAATGTACCATGGCTCTGTAAAATCAAGGATAATTATTTCACTGACTCCTGGTGGGTAGGTTATGACTGGCTCGATACGGTTTTAACTCCGTTCCTCCCTTTCGCTATGATTCTGCTGCTCAACGCTCTGACAGTCAAGCATATTTTTCTGGCCAGTCGGATCCGTAAGAGGCTGAAGGGTCAGAACAAAGGGCAGAACCGCGGTGATCAGGAGATGGAGAGCAGGAGGAGGTCTGTGGTTTTACTCTTCACCATTTCCGGCAGCTTCATCCTCCTGTGGATGACAAACGTTTCCAAGTTTATATATTATCAGGTCTCAGGAAAAGGATTCGAATTCAATTATTCTGAATGGACCTTTCAGAACGTCGGGATTTTGCTGAGGAATTTCAACTGCTGCACGAACACATTTATTTACGTGCTGACTCAATCGAAATTCAGGGAGCAGGTGATCAACGTGCTGAAATATCCGGTCACCTGTGTGGTTCAGTTCATTAAGAAAGCCACATTATGAGCACAAGTCAGTGGCGACCGCAGTGTCTCCAGTCCAGTTTCCATTTCCACACATTAACCACCTGATACCCCAGCTGTTATTATCGGAAGTAATGTCCCATCGGACGGAAGGTCCGGGACATTATGTCAGTGTGCATGTGTAAGTAAGTATGGCAAAGCGAATCAGTACCTCATTGGCCTAGCAGGATGTCATTCAAAACACTATTTGGAATGCCAGTCACTCACTTCTCTGCCAGTATGACCATCCGGTCTTATTCACGTCCGGCAACCCCATTGCCCGACGTTCTCAATGGAAGGTGGAGTGTGTGGGCGGGGGGGGGGGGGGTCGGTGTTTGATGCTCGATGGCTAATCCACTGTCAAACATACCACTCTCCGTGATCACTTTAACTGACTAGTTAACCTGAAATAATAGGGCGGGATTTTGATAAATTGCTATTGACCCTTCAACTTAAAGTGGCATTCCAACCGCCAGCTGGAATGTAGTGCGTTGCAGATAATTAGGAACTAGGTTCTTCTCTTTTTTTTTCTCACATGAAAGTTAAATTATCCCCAAAATCCTTGAGATTGTAAGTAATGTAATGCAATACTGTCAATTAAATTAAAATATTTCCCAGAATTATATAAAGTTTAGGAACGAAAATACCAAGATTGTAAAGAATCTTTGAATCAAAAGAATTTTTGACGTTCTTTTTAAAAAATCTAAACTATATCACAGTGATATATTTTGTGCAACTATTTCATAATGACAAAACCTAACCAGAATGATAGGATTGTGCATCCCGAATAATCTCTTTCATAAAGATGTGAGGAACAATTCAGCTTCCTTTGACCAATTCTAGGTCGTTTCAGTATAATTCCTTCCGATCTTGTTTTATCTCCTTCTGGAAGTCCAAAAGTTTTATGTATATTAATGTTGTCTCCTCTTGTATCTATTATCGCAACAGTCATGCCAGAAACCAATAATTCTCGTCTCTATTCAGGCCTCAGCTTCTGATTTACTCACATAAATGGTCTACATCCACAGCTAAAATTCCAACAAGTTTTGTAGTTAAACAGTCAGCCGGCTCGTTTCCTTTAAAGGCTCTATGTGAAAGGACCCATGAGAAGCAGAAATCTAAACCAAAACTTTGCTTAAGAAATATTGTTTGATCAGATTTCAAAAATAAATCTGACCTTCTTCAGGAATCATCTGTCTTCAGTCTTATCAAACCCGAAAAGAAATCTGAACAAATTACACATTTTCATGGACAGAATTCGTCCACCCTCTGTAAGCCTAAAATGATGACATTCCTTTATTTTGTATATGCTGATCTATATCGTTTCTATAGAGTTGAACCACATTCCCAGATCAATAATCTTTTGATCCACCTGTATAAATGTTGAACATACCATAATAATTTCCTTAATGTTCCGATGGAACAATGGATTATCAGGCGTAACAGAATCCTCAGACATTATTAAACAGCGTTACCCGAAATGCTCTCTCAGTTCTTCTGAACCACTTGAACTGGCCATTTCTTTTCTGATTGAACCAATGCTTTCTGCCAACAGAAAGTCCACATCCATTCTTTCTCCAAATGTTCTTGTGGGATTTAATAACCTCTATCTCATCTGCCTCCACCAGCACCTCTGGCTATCATCCCAGAAACCCAGCACAATGAGCATGAAAAAAGGAAACTTGAAATGCACGTCTCCTTTCAACGTTCAGAGTCAGGTTCAGCAATACTGACTTTTACAAGTTCATTATTTCAAACTGTACAATGAAGGGAAACTATACAAAATGACACTGAATTATAAATGCAAAAATATTGCTGAAACAGACTGATAACTTTGAGAATCCCGTTGTCACGATTCAGTAGAGTGTGCTAGTTTTAGGCATTTCCTCCTTGGGGAAAAGCCTCCTTAGGCGCTCCACTCTGAGAGTCTCCCATATGTCCAGAAGTCTTTGTCAGGGCTGTCACAGCCTTTGGCGCTGCAAAGAAAATATCCCAGTTTGTCTAAAATCTCCTTTACCTGGCAGCGCCCTCTTAAACGATACGACCAGCAGAATCAGGCCATGCAGCCCGTCGAGTCTGCTCCGCCATTGTATCATGGCTGATCCTGGATCTCAGTCAACTGCATTGACCCGTCTTCTCGCCATATGATCTGGATGACCTGACCGCTCAGAAAACGATCAACTTCCCCCTTAAGGAATTGCACCGAAGTCGCTCCAATGCAGTCTGTGGCAGAGCATTCAGATTTACCGCTCTGTGGTAAAAAAAAAATTGCCTTCCCTCATGTCCACAATTTTGAGCCTGTGCCCTCTAGATGTGATGCACCCAACATAGAAAACAACCTTTCCACATCCACACGATCCGTTTCTTTCAACATACGACAAGTTTCAATAAGATTCCCCCGCAGTCTTCGAAGTTCCAGTGAGAGCAGTCCGAAAGCATACAAACCGTCCTCTGATGTTTATCTCTTCATTCCCGGAATCATTCTCGTCAACTTCATCTGGAGTATCTATAACGACAACACATCCTTTTGGAGATATGTGTTACAAAACTGTTGACAATACTCCTGTTGTTGTTATCTTTTTTCACCTTTCTTCATTTTTATCTCGTCTGTAACTTCCTCTGTCAGCCTGGATCTTCTTCTTATGAGGGACATATCAAGCCTGCGCTTTGTTTATTGCACAAACCTCAGCCATCTCGGTTCCGCCGTCATCCCCAACAGTATAGTCCTCCAATCCACCTGGGCAAGTTTATATTCCATGCATCTCTGATTCCCCTTATTCCATTGCGATACTGATCCATGTGAGTTAACCTTCCGCCTCTCAAACTGCAGCTTTACATCAATCCTATTATGCTCATTGTCTCCTAAGTTCCTTATTAAGCTCATTGTTCCTTAAGTTAAGCTCCCTAATAAGTCCTCGGTTATTACGCATAACCCGATCGAAGATAGCCTTTGCCCGAGTAGGCTCAAGCGCAAGCTTCTCTTTAAAGCCATCTCATAGGCAATCAACAAATTCCCTCTGTTGCGATCCAACACCAGTTGTCTCAATGCCCTTGAATTTTGAACCCCCATTACAATTATTTTTGCCCTTATTACATACTTTTCCCAGCTCCCTTTGCAAACTTACCGCAAATCCTGGCCACTCTTTAGAGGTCTATATGTGAATCTCATAATGGTTTATTTTACCCATTGCAATTTCTTAACTCCACTCACAAAATTATATATTCTCTGACCCTATGTCACCTCTTTCGAAAGATGCACTGTCATTCTATCTCTTACCAACATATGCGCACCACCTAAGACTTTCCGCCTCTCATTTCGATACAAAGTTTATCTTTCGTTCTCCCAAGTATGGCCTTCTATCAGTCATGACTCAGTGATGCCCAGAATGTCATGCCAATCAATCTCTCATTCGTTCACGTTATACCGAATGCTTCGCGCATTTACGTTCAGTCCTGCATGATTCGGACTTTTGAATTGTGCCTCTGTGGTATAATGTAACTCTCCGCGCTGTCTGCATTTATAGCCAAATATTGGCTTGTAATTCCTGATATTAATGTCCGACACATTATCTAATTGTAAACCTTCTGGCTTGTCTTCAGCTCAATTATTCTGGTTGTATTTCCCCTGTCTAAACCACATCAAACACCTCGTGTATATCCGCCACCAAGAATATTGCCCGAGGCCCCGGATTCAAGTGCAATCCGCCGCCTTTATACAGGTCCCACCTGCCACGGAAGACGTCCAAATTACCCAAAAATCTTAATCCCTGTTTTTTTTTCCCAATTCTTCAGCCACGCATTCATTTGCGACCTTATTCTACCCTTATCCTTGCTGTCGCGTAGCACAGGCAGCAATCCCGATATTACTACTCCTCGAGGTACCGCATCACAGATTCCTTCCCAACTTTCTATATTCTGTTTTTCAGGCCCTCCTCTCTTCTTCTTCCTTTGACTTTTGTAGCAATCTATACACGAGCCAAGCACCTTGAAGCAAACTGCCACCAACTTCACTTTCGCATCCACATACCATCTAGCTCTGTGACTATAGGGTCGCCTACTGATGTCACTCTCTTCATTTCCCCACTCTTGTCGGCCACAGGGCCACACTCAGTGCCAGAAGCACGACCACTCTCTCCCCAACAATATTCAAATGATCAAAGGTACAATTTAATGTATGAAAAATGCATACAATCTGACATGAGCAGAGAGCTGAAAGGGGTATATGAATTAGCTGCGATCCCGGCTGCTCAACGTAATCAAGGAAAAAAGAGGAAGTACGATTGAAGATGAAGTTTTCCCAGCTCCTGCCGGGAGATCGGGCCCTCATAAGGAACTTGGAGATTCCTGGGAAACAAGTTGGCGGACCGCTGAGCGGCTGAACCCTATGTGGTGGAGAGGCAAAAGCCAAACCTGAAACCAGAGGATGGGAATGGGCCTGTCAGTATTCTCCATTGGAAAAACTACTGCTGCCGCTTGGACAACAGGTGCAGTTAGACCCAGAGCCCAACCGGGAGCCTACATCTCCACTTGGACTCTGCGGAAACGCTGAGTGACTGTAGGACCCACAGCCGGAGAGGTTAGGGAGTCCTCCACTCCTGAGATGGATACTGATTCGGAGTATGAGGCCCTGAATGCGTGGTATATGCTGTCTTTTGCTAACTCCCCAGTGATTGAGGAAGAAACTCCCAGCCCTTCTCCCGCAGAGTCAGGTGAAATTGGGGGTGGGGTCCTATCTGTGTATATCCTGTGCTGCAGGGGGATCCAACAAGGGTTGAGGCGGGTGCTGGCCACTGGACAGAAGGCTCTGAGTCGTTGGTGGGCACGTGCAATACCGGTGGAGACCTGGACAAGTAGACCAGAAGTATCCCCAGTTGTGTCTGAACCTGAAGAATTGGGTGAGGGGTCCAGACTTCTAGAGAATAAAGAGACCACCGGATAGGCTGGCTGAAGTAGCACCGTGTTGGAGAGTGGACTCCTACCGTTTTGGGAGGCTTTATCACTGCATCCTTACACCAGGAATTGACTTTGTGTATTGCAGTAAAGGTTTGCGAATTATCTCAATGTCATGAGGACATGTCTAAATTTGGTGGGGGAGGGTGGGGAGTGTAACACGCTATAAGGTTTCACTGCTAATGTAATGTCCTCTCTGTAATGCTTCACACCTAAGGTAATGCTTTCTTTGTAGATGCAATGTTTGGGTTATGACTAAGGCGAACAGGTGCTTTGTATGTGGGATATCCAATGAGAGGCATGTTGTTCTTTCATCTGGGTCTGGGAGCAAGGATTTCGCGGCATTTTGTTGGAGACAGAAGAAGAAAGAAGACGCGAATGGAGAGGGTTGGCAGACCGCCAGAAGGACTGGATTTCAAGCGAGGGTCGACTCCGCTCGGAAGAGGTCGACGTGGAACGAATTGACCGATACGTGAGCTCCATTGTTCGCAATAGACTGATCCATGTGAACGGTCTTTTTTAATATGCTAACCATCGAGTCAAATTAAGAATTATAAGTCATTTAACCGCTTATTGTGTACTCTTTGTTATTTCGTGGTATTTATTTGCAACAGGGTAACACATTACGCAGCATCCACCTAATCAAGATATATTCTGTTTGGCCGGAGGGGGCTGGGGGCGGAGTTCTTCTTCCCATTGATTCAGCTGTTAGCATAACCGAGAGTTACATGTGCTTACATCCAAATATACACTTGTCCTTGACAGATATACACGACATGATGTGGAACAAGAGAAGTACTGAAAAAAGAATACACAATAATAGCTGTTATGGGTGTTTACGGAGGGGGCCCGGTCGACACGATAGTCAAAATTTACAAGAGCACATTTATGGACTGCGTTCCCAGGAGTGTCTGTAACAGCAGCAGAGCAGGACCTTTTACGACTAGAGGCCTCGAATAGATTGTTGAGGACACTGGTGCCTTACTGAACAGATGATACTGGAAATGTTTGATCCTTCTGAACCCATACATACTGGGGCATGAGTACTGAGGAAAATGAGAGCAGCCGGAGAAAATGAGATACAAGGACCAACTAAACACTCTAATCGGAAGGGGATGCCTGTTAAAATCACTTTCTGGGAAACTGGTTCATTTGGAAAGCAACAAAGGATGTTGCTGAATATTTTGAAATGCTGAACTTGAGTTGCGGGGTTCCACTGGGGAAAAGAAAAATGTTGTGACGTAATCTTAGCACCTGCCCTGTAATAAGTAAACGTGATTTCAGTTTAGATAGCGTGCAGTTTCAGTCCGAATTCAGTAGTTTGCTTTCAAAATCAGCCCTAATTTTGAAATTAGCACTAGATCCCTGGCCACCTGACTTTCTGAAGGTTTGCACCATCGGGAAAACAGTCTTATTCCTTACAGAATTAATATACTCCACATCGACTCTTCTGCTTCATCTGCCTATTTTTCTCTTCTTCACGGAATTTATTCTGGCTCATAAGGGACACGAAACCATGCTGACTATCACCATCCAGAATACGTTTCACCGTAAATTCCATCTATAAGAAGCCTCTACAATAACTTGACCAGTACTGACCGAAGACACACTGGGCTGTAATTCTCAACACTCTCCCTGTTACATGTCTTGAACAAAGAAATAGCATTTGCCATTCTCCAATCCTCCCGCACTGATTCTGAGGCCTATGATGTCACAAACATTATGTCCAAAAGCCCAGCAATATCTCCGGTCGCTTTCTCTAATTACCTGGATTGCATTCCCTCTAGCACCGCAGGGTGCTTTATTTTCATGTGTTCATAGTTTCTAGTTCGTAATTCGAAGCGTCTGCATGTCTCAGCACACCTGCTTTTTTTTCGCTATATCCACATTCATCAGGGTCTGGCTCACTGGTGAAGCAAATAATCATTAATGACCTTCACTGCCTTCTTGCACTCAGACCCATGCTTATCAATTCATCTCTTATCTCTCCCACACTCTCTCTCGTCAACCTCTTGTTTTTTTTTCACTTACATTAGCTTGTCTCTTCCATGCCTTCTCATTTTAATTCTTCTAAGTCCATTGTTAAAACCTTCCTGGCTACTTTTGACTTTCCACAGTCATGCCTGATCCTTCCTTCCCAAACCTTAAGTATATTTCCTTCCTCTTCTTGAAGAGGTGTTTCATATCTCTTCTCAACCAGGGTTCTTTTACGGGGCCATCCTTTCCCCGCCTCAATGAAAGAACCCAACGCTGAACCCCAAACAAGTGCTCCATTAACAATCTTCATATTTCTCCTGTGCATTTGAAGGAACAAATCGCTTCCCTAATTCGGCTCCCACGTTCCTATCGATCGCATCAATTATGTACATTCCATATTGTCTGCTCCTATCCCAGTGTAAGGTATGTCGAACAGCTGTGCTCTATCGTTCTGAAATGCTGACACGCGGAGTGATCAGTTACCTGACCCATTTCACTTCCTAGTATTAGCACAAGATAGACTGTTCACTTGTCCGCCTGCCCGCTACTTGTGCCAGGTCTCCTTCCCGTACACAACTGAGAAATTCTGTCACATCTAAACCTTTTAAACAGAGGAATTGCCAATGAATATCAACGAAGTTTAAGTTGCTTGTGACAACAGCTGTGTTAATATAAGCACTTGTCCCAATCTGTCACTGTCTCTGTGTGTTGTTTCCGGCTTGGTGATGCGAGCTCTGTACAGAGTACTCTTAAACGAGCTGCTGTTCCCTTCCTACTTCTGAGTTCCTCTCACAGTCTATTAACATACAATCCCACCACGGTGTCCTCCTTTTCCGCAATTGTCAGGCTGTCAATCTCTCCCTGTGTTTAAAAAACTTTCCGTTACTCTTTTTTACACGACTATGAGCATTTTGAAACAGCTGAACCCCAGAAAGACCGGACGTGATTCCTCCCCTTGTGATTGAATTGACTTTATTTCTTACATCCTTCACATATATGAGGAATAAAAATCTTCAGGTTACGTCTCCATCTAAATGAGCAATGTGCAATCCTTGTAATTTATAATGTTACGTACCCGTGACACGTGACAGTGGTGTACTTGTCACGTGACTGGTGTTGAAGCTATACTGGACTTGAGGTAATGGTCTTGTGATGGTGGAGTGACGTCATTTTCCAGCCAGTAGAGGTCATGTGACAGGTTTGTTTTACAGGGTTGAAAAGGAGGAATCCTCCCTGTGAGGAGGGGCAGTTCGTGGCTGGATTTGCCATGTTGACTTCATGCCACTGCGTGATTTAATGTTATGACGCAGTTTAGTTGAAAGATGAAGTTTTATTTAATGCCTAAAGTTTAAAAGGTCATTGCCAGCAGTTTCTTTATAATACTGCTAGTTGAAAATCAGTGGACAGTGAAGATCGGAGTTCAGGAGTTAACAGATCGAGGGAAGTCGATTTCGACGGTGAAACAGGTTCGACCCTGTTTGATCCTCATTCGGAAGGAATTCGTTGACTGTTCTCCTGTTAATCCCTGTGAAATAACAGAAATGATTGGGAACAGTTCTGTAAAGGAAAGGTCAGTGCCTTTAAGCCGTTTCATTCTTCCTAAATTCTTTGTGGGAAAAGTTCGATTTGGAACTGAAGCAAGACGACGTGAAAGAGAATTTAAATCGTTTAAAAAGTCACTCCCTTAAATGGACTGTAAGCAGTTTGATCTTTTGCAATACTACTTTGAAGAACTGTTTTTGCAACATCGCTTTAAGAACTGTTTAAGCTTCCTTGCTTTAAGAACTGTTTAAGCTGCCGCACAGCAGCTGATTTCCGGTTACGTGAGTGGTTTGTTACTTTTGAGGGTTTGTTTTCAGTGTTTAATAAACGTGTTAATTGTTATAAAAACCCCTGTCACACTCATACATTTCTTGTTGCTTGAATCCGCAACAGTAATAATTTATAATAAATATAAAAGTCAATATAACATAGAAAACACTCAAATCAGCGTGAGTTCATTTTGATGGCCTGGTGGATGACGCAATCCCGGAACCTGTTGGTCCTGGCTTTATGCTGTGGTAACGTTTCCAGGATGATTGTCAAGTCTCTGTGATAGTTTTGAATTTATTCATTTCAGGATGACCAGGCACAAGATTGTTTGAAGTTATGAAATATTTGCTAAAACCTAATGATTTATTCCAACTGTTTTATTCTAAAACTCAGCTGAATTGCAATTGGAGTGGGCGTTATCTACACAGATGACCTTTTAACGTTAAAACATACTTCATTCCATCCTTCAGCTCTACTCTGAATTTCCTCTGTGTCAGTGTGTAGATACAAGTATTGGTGCACACACTGAGCGTTTGCAACATGTAGCCAAATTGTTGTAGTATATAGACCGGGGACGTCAAGTATCTGTCCAGGTAATAGTAATTTTGCCCTTGCCATTTCAGGGAATGAGCTGTATAGGGCATCCAAAACAATATGAAATTAGCTGAAATGGCAAACAATAAAATCATCGATTTTCTGCGGTTTTCCACCTCGGTATCTTTCCGTTTATCGCTGCTCTTCCGAAGCCCTCTGCGGACTCTATTTGACGCAATTATATGTTTGACCGTTAATCCATTGAAAATAACAATTAAGCCGATTGGTAGCAACGGTGTTAAAATGCTATCCAGTAATTCGTATCCTCTCCACACGGGTGAAGTAGCGTATTCATGTGAGAAGGCGCAACGCCACGGTATGTTGTCAATAATGACGTAAGATTCAACACTAAAGTAATACGGGGCACATTTCCCGCAACTCACTATCACTACGGTCACCATAACCACCGTTGCTGTTCTCTCAGTGCAGTATCTTTCCCCAAGCTTTCTACAACATATTGCGATGAAACGATCGAAGGTAAAAGTGACTGTAAACCAAACAGAACAGTCCAGTGTCACAGCAAATAATACACCTGTCACTGCGCATACAGGAGTGATGAGCAGGAATCTAGAATAAATGTAGATATTGTTCGTCTGTTCCACTAAAGCAACAACTATAACCGCCATCAAATCCGCTGTTGCCATACCAACCAGGTAACGGGTGATGCATTTGGAGAGTCCGCATTTTCCCCGAGATAGGATCACAATCGCCGTTAAATTAACTACATGAAATTTGGAGAGAGAAAAAAATCATCACAGACTTATCCTTAGCTGCAAATGTCTGAATGCCCACCATTTTTCAAATGCTACGCAGGATAAGATTTTTTTTTATTTTGTTTTGGAAATGAAAAACAGAAATTCAATGTTTGTGGAATCTGTCCTTGCACTCTGGCTGGACAATAATGTACAGAATTAGCAGTGGGTTGGTGACTTTCCGACAGATTAGAACCCGGTATCTGCTTTCCACGTCACGTACCCGTGATGGTCGATCGCTCCATAACAACACAATTTCCACTATTTGAGCTGAAGTAGCTGAATGTTTTATGTGTAGTCAAATCAGGAGAATTAGTGCATAATTTAACGTTTTATGGAAGAACAGACCTGTGTGTCGATATTCGACTGGCCGGTCAGTTAAAAAATCTTCTGATCTGGAAAAACGACCATGATCGACTCAGGAAGCTAAGCAAAGTGAAACTGTGGAAGTATGGCAATATCGGCACCAAAGTAATTGACAAAGTAAATAAAAAGCATCACGTAGAAACAATATGGAAGCTGAATAACAAAACTATCAGATGCTTGAATCCTCAATTCTAGAAACACATTTCAGACGATGGTTGCATCGATGCTCAGTAAAAGTCCAAACAGTGCAATTGAACAACATCAAAATGATGACGGCACCATACACTGAGTGATCAGCTCCAGTACCTTACCAGGGACACCGATCGCTACGATTGTCGGAAAGAAAACGCCCGCGATGTAGTAAATCGCTGGATATCCCATGTTCTGTCAGAAGCAGCGTTCATTTGCAGCGAACGATCCAAATGCTCGTATTGACTGGTGGCAGGTTTTACAGAGTTATATGCAATTCAGAGTAATTCCACAGAGGCAGTTAGTGCGGTTATGACAACAGTCGCATAAGGGACAACCAGCTACAGAAACAGTTACATTAAAATGTTTTCTAACTCTGTAACCTGGCCATGAATTTGTATCCCCAAGGGATGTTAGAAGTTATTAACTTTTAAACAAAGGATAATACGAACGTTGCCAATGTACGATCAAAGACATTTAACGTCAGCTGCTAAAATGGGACATTTTCTGCTCAGTGTTGTTTTTAACGTAGACAATCATCCTGAGCAATCAACATGAATAATCAACTTCAAACAGATTTATTTTGTCCCATTCAACGGAGTACATTCACTGCTGATATTGAGGGCGGGTTTTCAGTTCGGCAGATGAAATAGGGTAGGATTTATTGAGGGGGAAGATAGGATGATTTGTACTGTTGCTTGTTTTAGTCATTTCGAGTCATTTGAATGACAAAGGCACTGTAACAGCTAATAACAAGTATCACAATTAAACTAATCGCACATATATTCTTTTGAGCATATTAAAGAGATAGGGAGTATTATTCCAGGTACCTTTGATAATAAAATGTTATGCGCCCATACGAATTTAGATGCGCCTTGCGCACTGATTGATGAACGTTCGTTTCTCGATTAGCCGAGAGTGGATGGTTGATTATTTGACTCTGACAAGTGAAGTACACGGATTAGTGTCAGGCCCATTTTTTTTTATTATCATGTATGCTAATGACTGAGATGTTAATGTAGAAAACTGAATCAGAAGTATTGCGGACGACTCCTCAGTTGGGGGCGTTGCTCCAGTCAGGAACTGTACCCAAGCTTGTAGCTTGATGTTTACTGGATAGGAAGTGGACTGAAAAATGGCGGATGGCATTTAATACAGGCAAGTGTAAGATGTTCTGCGTTGTGAGGAAAGATAAAACAGGTTTCGACGCACATATTGAATATGTAGACTTCAGTGTGCAGGATTTAAAAAGAGACCTGGAGATACAGAATGATAATTCCTGGAAAGCAACGTCACGGGCAGATGAGCTCGTATTGAACTCTGATCACATTGGCCTTCACAATCAGATCACGGAGTTTACGGGTTGGGTCGTTGTGTTGAAGATGTACAACACGTTGGAGAGGCTGTAGATAGAAGATCGTGGGCTGTTCTGGCCACATACTCACAGTATAGAAATATCAACAAGCTTCAAAATGTCCAGAGATATTTGAAAGGAATAGTTCGGGAAATGAACAAGTTGAATGCATGCAGATTTCCCCATCCAGGATCTATACTATAGACACTATAGAGAGGGTGCGTGTATACTAGAGAGGGATGCAGAGGCGACTTACAAGGTTGTCGGCTGGAATAGAGGTCGTACCTTAGGAGAACAGCTTCTCCTGTGAACAGTGAAGAACAGTGCACTTGGATTCAATTGTATTATTTCAGTGAAGGTTGTGTAGGTACTTGGATGAGAGTGGGACAGAAGGTGCAGATAAATGGAGCTGGGCGGAGGGTCATAGAGAGATGACTAAGATGAACGGAAGTGCCTACTTCTCTGTGGTAGTAACCTGTGACTTCACTATAACCTGTGGCCTTTCGTCCCACAATGCTGTACTGACCACATTACCTACTCTAGAAGCTGCCTAGAATTACCCTACCGCATGGCCCTCTGATTTCCCCATTCAGTGTCTTCTCATTTTCGTCACCAATCCAAATATGCGCAGAACAGAGGGTGTGCCCAAGTTCACCGGTCAAGCTCATTTTCTTCTGTTTTGTATACAAACCACTGTGTGACTATCGTGGAACTCTTACCGATGAACAGCCCTCGGGATACGGGAATTACAAAGACTCACCGTTCTACATCCAGGGTGGAACTTGTATCAATGTGCAGCACTCGGTTGACTAGAGAGAGTCTCTTGTCTGTATCTATCGTGGAGGTGGTGCTGGAACTGTTATCGATGTGCGATGTGCGATGTGCAGAACTGTTATCATCACTACGGGCTGACTCACCACTCTGTATGCATTGTGGAACTCGTGCTGATGCGTGGCTCTTGGCTTCTTTGAGAATATCTCAGCGCTGATAACACGCTTTTCCCTCTCACACTTTGAATACGATTTGTGAAGCTGACTGCACTAGTCACACCGTGTGATTCGCCTTTTCTTGCAAATTCTGTCAGTAACTCGGAAACAGTTGTCATCTGGTGCGAAAGCAATTCATTTCAAGACATATTCTGCCATTTCATTGTCCACTGCGCCATTAATCAATACATCCGGTTCACTGATCAATACATCAGCGCTCATACTAGTTTTGTTGATTTCGGCGATATTTGTGTTGTTTCCAAGGCATCGTTTATTATCTGTCTCCAATTGCTTCTCCGATGGCAATGATTAACTTCTCTTTTACAGGATTGCAGCCTTTCCAGTGGCGAATGGGAAGAGGTAGAGAATAACAGTGACGGACAGAGATATATTTATCGGCAAGGCAGGTTTCTCTCTCACATGGGGACTCTGAGATGGAGAGTTCCCCTCCAACTGTGGTCATAGTTCTAGTTGCCTGGACGAGCACCGAAACGGTTCACACTGCAGAATGAAATGTGATGAAACGGGGTACTTTGCTGATGACATCAACTTTCCTATTAACTTGCTGAAGATTGAGGTGTGGAGTATTCCATCATGCTCTTGGTCCGCGTCACCTGTGGACAAAAAGTAGGATATTTTCGGAGGAGAGTCGAAGAGAAAGTTTCCAATGTGAAGCTATGTATCCTATTGCAAGGCAGCTTGAAACTCATTTTTCCAATCTACATGGGATTCACTGGCTCCATTCTTACAGACCGGCCGCAGATCCGTCTGGATAGGAACACCGGGGAATGTTTACTCTGTAGCGGTGTGCTACCCACAGCGCTGAAATAACGACACGGAGTCGATGAGCTGCCGTTGCAAAAGAGAGTTATTCAAACTTTGGGGCCTCGCTTTAAAGCCTTCCTGATCCCGCCCTCCCCGGGCGGGAATGCTGTAGGGGGCGCGTATTCACAGTCCGGTCCCGCGGGCGGGCTTTTCCCCTTGCTGGTGAAACAAACTTGGCACCCATTTTGGGGCTGGCCTCAATGCCGGCGCGCACCACTTTGTGAGCCGGTTCGAGTGCGCTGGGAAGTGGGTCGCCACAACTCGTTCATTCGCTGATGTAAAAAGAGGCTAATGTTTAGAGGGTGAATGTGGAGCGATAGTGATCCATAATGCGGTACCGGAATCTGTAGTGGGTCTCACCAATGTGGAATGAGGGAGGACCCGTAGATGCAGCTAGTGCACTTGTAACGCTTGCAGTGATAAATGCCAGGAAGGACATTAGTGAGAAGGGGAAAGTGATACCTGCAGACACCGCAGAAGGGGCTGGGGGTTGTGTCGGGAATTGAATCGTCGTCGGATTCCCATTGATGAGGGAGGAAGTTACGGAGGAGGAATGCTCGATGTGTGTTAGGTAACAACATAAAGTTCTTTTTCTCTCTCTCTCTCCCTCTCTCCAGCGAGAGGAAATTACAGAAAGGATGCAGAGGAGATCTCCAAAGAATTGCGTGGATTAGGGATCATGCCTTATGAGAATAGTTTGAGTGAACACTACCTCTTTTACCTGAGCGACGGAGGATGAGAGGTGACCTGATAAAGGTGTATAATGATGAGAAGCATTGATCGTGTGGATAGTCAGAGGCTTTTTTCCCCAGGGCGGAAATGGCTAGCACGAGTGGGCACAGTTATAATGTGCTTGGAGGTAGGTTGGGAGGAGATGCAGGGATAATTGTCTTTGAGAGGGTGGTGACTGCAAGGAATGGGCAGCTGGGGACGTTGACGGAGGCGGATACGATAGGGTATTTTAAGATTAGAGGGCTATCGGTAACTCTAAGTACTTTCTCAGGTGAGGACATGTTCGGCACAGAATTGTGCTGTAGGTTTTCTATGTTTCTATGACGGGGAGGAACGTAAGGGTAAATCCTCCAGAAGGTGAGACCCAGATATCGAGAAATACGCACCCGTTTCAGGGTGATAATGTCGTTCAGTCAGCCGAAGGCAGGCAGATATTGTGCAAAAACAAACAATGAACCCTGTAAAATAATGATGATTGCTGGTTGAATTAAATGAAAATGCAGGAAACTGCACCAAATTACAAGCGCGTGAGGATGTTTTAATCTGGATTTTCAATGGGAAGTATCTAATGACGCACTCCGACGTAATATTTACGTGCTAGAAAGTGCTGTTTTGTGAACTCTGCAACAAAATTCCAGATACTGTCTCTCCGGTGAAAATAATTACGGTCATTGTCATCCTGAAAATGTGGGTTTTGTACTGGTCATATAAATATCGTAAACATTTATTATGCTAAATATGATAAACGACAACCAGCATTGAATTATTGACGGCTCAGTGAAACATGGGTCTCCACCTTCAGGAACACATTTACATTTACTTCATTTTACCCGCTTAAAAACTCCCTGTCGTTAACAGACCGCCATTGTAGTCTGCCAACCATTAGACTTGATGCTTATTTAGTGCATGTTGTACATGCTATGAAAGTGACCAATTATTAATATTTCTCTAACAGCTCAAGTTTCGTGCCTAAATAAAATCTCCAAGACCCTTCATTTTAAAATGTTTTAAACAGTATCTTATTTGCAGCTCTAGTCCTGGGCTTGTCGTACTCTACCCAGAGGCAGCTCGTCCGCTTTTCGTTCCCTCCTGACACCCAGCTCTTACCGGTGGCTCCAAGTAACTGTTCGCATCCGACAGTAGCAACCCCGGTACGGCGCTTCGACAGGCGGGCTAACCAGGTGAGGGTAGCCGCCAAACATGAAGCTCCGTCAGTTAGGGATTTGCCTACCACAGCATGTGAGTCCAGTTTCTGGACTCGGGGGATGAGATCAACTACAAGATCCAACACCCAAGAAGGCGGTGCAGCAAAACTTCATGGAGAGCGAAGTCAAAACAAGGCCCAGAAGACATCACAGCTACCGCTACAGCCGAGGAAGACTCCAGAAATCGCCACTATATCTGTTTCAAAGAAAGAGGTTTGCAGTTTATTGCCAATGTGCGCATTTAAATAGTTCCGTACATAAGTAGATAGATATACAGATAGATAGATTGAGAAGGATTATTTTTACGAGACAGATAATTTGATTCCATTTCTGTGCTGTGTGGAGACCACTGGGGTTATGTTCCCTCCTTCCGAGCGATCAATTACTGCAACAAACAGGACTGTCAGACTATAGGAACATCAGAGACCACATGCTGTTGTCAGTGCTTAATCTGACACGCCACCGACAACATGGGTAATGTCACTGCCTGCCCAGTTCCACCAATACTGCAATGTTATTATCTCATCACTTTCGGCCCCACGAACTCTCACACAAAGAATGTCACTGCTTATTCAGAACCATCTTCAAATATACTGGTAAATTTATTGCTTGTCCAACCTCATGGTGGACACAGCGAAAACAAGATGCATGACCATAAAACCATATCAATATCCCTCTTTTTAAGAAAATCCTCTTCAGCACAATATCACTACCAGTGACGATGCCCTGCAATCAATGATCACACTGTAACTGGATATCAGAACATATTGGTTATGCATTTATTTGTGAATGCCCGCTCTCTTGCAGCAAATGAAATGTTATTAACACAGAAATTACAAACTGTAGAATCAATACATAAAGACCTTTAACCTCTGCTTTTGTTGATATTTTTGTACTCATATCTGCCGTGACCCAGCGGATAAGGAGAAATATTCACTCTTTTTTTTCTGTCATCACATTGGACCATGTTTATATTTCGAAGCACCTGCGCGTTTTTATTTTAGTATGCCTAAATGGAATTCAGCGTTATTTATTTGCAATTCCGGATATACTCTTATATTTAGTCAGTCCGCACGGGTGTGGGGGTGGGGGGGGGGGGCATCTAGCCTTTGTTCAGTGGGTTCCTGCGCAAAGAACCGCAATGCCGAAAATAGGTGGAACTTGTATTCAGTAGCTTCAGATAATGGGAACCACCGGTGAATGTCGAGGCTTCATCACTTACACCTTTACACAACTGGTATCATTTCCTCTGGTGTCTCATATCAGGAATAAAATAGTGAATATAATTGTTAAAATACCCTGTATACATGGAAACATATGTTAGGTGTATTAACTTCGGAAACAGTGTAATGTATGCTATGGATAAATGTGTATGATTTTGTTGTTTCAATAAGGCTGTGTAGAACAACAAGAGAAAATATTTGCACACGACTAACCAGATGAATTTCAGTCAAGGTGAGATGTAGTTAACCCGTTATAGCTTGGCACTCGCAGATTTGCGAGAAACGCTCAGTTATATGTTTGTGTACCATAAAATTGAGACAGTATTTGATAGACATTCAAATAATTTGTAAATACTGCTGGAATGAGACAATACTTACAAGGAACACAATAAAAATGTCTCTGTAGGAAGACCCGCAACCTGAAACACAACCGGATGAATACGTACAAGCGCTAGAAGGTGAGTGATGAAAACAGATGGGAGAGATATCCTTCTTGTTCAACTCTTTGCTTTTCCCTCCCGTCATTTCCCAGCTTCGGACACATATTTTCATTTATATGATTAAACGCAATGTGGTACATTTACATTGAAGTCCTCTCATATTCATTATTGTGACCTATCTGTTTTATTTTATATCAGGATTCGTCTGCGTATCAGTGGAAACAGAACCGGCAGTTGCATAAACATTCGCCACTTGTATTTAATGGCTAGAGGTAATGGTCCCGATCTGGGAATTGAAAAGTGTTTTCACTGAATCACTTACTGTGTAATGGTGTGTAGAGCTTTATATTGTACAACCGAACTTTATTGAGGTTTCGTGTCATGAATAATATCTTAACTGCTGCTTTTCCAGGAAAAATTACTACACACACACACTGACAATGTCATTTCTTACCATGATGATGACCAACATTGGTAATCCAGTCCCATCACTGACCAGAATAATAATACAGTTGCCTCTGCAGACTTACCAGTGAGAATCATTTACTAATAGACATTGATTTAAGGTAACGTGAGAGAATTGATACAAAGTGGAGAGACCACTTTTGACCAATAAAGTGAGTAAGTGTATCGGACGAGCTGCCCGAGGATGTGTTTGAGGTACACACTTTCAGAACATTCAAAATGAAATTGTACAGTCCATGGATAGGAAAGCTCTAACGGAATTCGGACAAAAAGGGAGCACATTAGATAGTTTAGATGCTACAAACCGCTTGGGCCGCCGTTTCTACATCCGTTTACTAAGACTATTTACTTTAAGAACTGGAATATTAATAGCTTCTGCGATTCTGTGCACGAGTTGAGCTTTGTTTCCGATTTCAGTCACTTGTGGCAGTTGCATTTCTGTGGTCTCTCATAGAGGGCAAATTATGCAAAATCACAACTTTACAAATGAGTTAATTTTGCTTGTCAATATATACACGGTCGGTTTGAAGAACGGGACTGAAGCATCTGGATAAATCGTGCCCTCTCACCTTACTTCTTTGCATCCAAGTGAGCAGCATCAGGTGCCATACTCCGGAACTATTTTTTTTTACCACTGTGCTGTGGGATCATGTACGGGTTCTGCTGTTAAGAAAATATTTTAAACTCCATTTATTTTCATTTTTGATTCAACAGCTGTATGTATTTACAATTCAATACACATCGTGGATGTGCTCACGTCCGTAAAAGTACACATTTATCAGGATGATATGCAATCTAGTTATCTACCACTTCGAGTATAAGATCAGGGAAAGGTAGATTGTAAAGAATACCTATCGGCCATCAATGATCTAACCCATTAAATACTGGAGGGAAACCACTTGAAGAAAGCTAAACAAGACAAAGCACATTTCTGCTAATGCCACTTTGTGTTCCCGCCACCAGCTTTTGTTAGCAACTTTTAGACATAGCAGGCAAACAAAAAAATCAGATTTTTGACAAATTTCCTATTTCATTTAAAGCTCTTAACAGAAAAAAAACATGACATATTGCGTTCTTCCTTCTATGCTAAATATGTTCCTATCCTCCATGGTACGCTTTCATATATGTTCTGATACGTTTTGTGTGTAATTCAAAAGTATCTCATAACAGGAGCATATATCCTCACAGATTTTGATCAACTACTGTTCAAATCAAGCGTAAACATTTCATGTCATTTCATGGAATATAATTAACGTCATTTCAAGGGTGTCTGTAATATCAGCGGAGAGACGTCTTCTGTACTTAGCACGCTTGCCGTTCAATCTGTCAGGAAATGCACAGGAGGCCTGAGCCAAAATCAGAGCAGTGGAACGGATTCAGCGGGGAGCGATAACTTCCATAACAGATCTGAAAATAATAGAGAGTAACACCAGAAGCCACAAAGCAAGAGGCAAGGGGAATTAAACGCCATTGGCAACAAGGTAAACATTATGCAGGTCGAGTTAAAGCCAGAAACTGCTGGTTGAGGCCGACGGGTTCGATAAGTGAACGAGGATGGTGGTTGAGAACAGGGTTTAAGTTGGCTGCAGGTAATGTGTATGGAGCGAGTGGTAGATGAGGTGGAGACAAGGTGTGCAGGCCTGATAGAAATCCACCACCATCACACTCCATGGCCCGTCCCCGACGGCCTTAGCCAATCTGGAATGGTCCAGTAGAACACAATGATGAACGATTTATCAAAAATGCTGCTATGAGTGAGGAGGTCACGGGTTTAACAAGTGAGACAGAAGACGCTGATTACAAACAGCTCATGAATCGTTTACTTACCAACAGCAAGAACTCTTCCAATCCCTGCAGCAGAAAGACAGAGCCTGATTTCCATGGAGAACGTCCTTTATCTGTTTGTATTTCAACCTCCGCCAATAATCTGCCAATTTCAAATGGGATTTTGAATTTAATCTGGATGTCATGTATTCTGCAGCATTTACCGCGTTCACACGACTAAAAGTTATCTTTGGTCATTTTGCCCATTTGTTTTAATATTTTTGTACATAAGATGAAATGTTGGCATCTGTTTGTGCTCTGAAAATCGTAAGAAAAAAAGATTCCGGAATTACAGCAATGTGAACTCTCGTAACCTGGACAGTATAAGCAGAAGACAATCCATCATATTGCTCTTCACGCCATCGGGCAACTTCATGTTACGCAGTTTGACAGCATCTGGGGACCATTTTATCCCCCTTTTCGCCATGTATTCAGATGGTGACATCACCTGTTGTACAGGTGTCATTGAACAAATCGGAAACCTGCTCACGCACACCACTTCCTGTGCAAACATCGGTATGTAAGCATCACACTAAATTCGGAGAAGAGCCAAACGTTGACAATGTCTCCTTGCAGGATTATTCTCACATTGATCAAGAATAATACATTTCAATCCATGTCGCCGTGTCATTGGAAGTTTTCGGTTTCATTTCATGTCCGCTGCTACAACTTGCACCATTCTATCACGAATCCCGATTTTTTTGAGAAAAGAAGAGTCGCATCTAAACAAGGTGATTAGTGTCCTCCTGGCCTATTGAATAATCCGTTGTCTGTATCGAGTGATTGTACTTAGTTTAATGAATGAGGAAAAGCGTTTCAATGAGCAGAATCGAAGGGAAGTGAATCCTAAGGAAAATCTTTCATCGGCGGCACCGTGGATCACAGTCAGAAACAGAAGTCAGAATTAAAAAGAGACTAAGTCGACAGGTTTTACCTTAGTTTCTTGGAGAACAACAACATTTAACAGTCAGCAGTTCAATTGTTCCCCATTTAATATCACAGATTCTAAACAATGTACATCATCGAATTTTTGTTCTTCAGACATCTAGGGAAACAGAAGTATACGCCAAAGGACGAGAGACAGTATGACATTTGGAGCCCAAAAGCGTCCTCCTGCTCTCCCCTCACAAGCATAAGCAGCAGCAAAGCGTTGACCGTCCCCTCCGCCAGTTATTGAACCGACACCCTCCCCCTACGAACCAAGCAATAGCAAAGTCCCAGGAAAAAAAAACACATTACCTGCGGTAAAAGAAAAACACATATTGCTAAAAAGGATAAATCAACATAGCTCAGGCGTTCTGTCCCTCTTTCATACATACGCACACTCGCTGTCTCCATTCTCCGACAATCAGCATCACGTCCACGATTCTCCCTAGCACAGGGGTATACACTGCGCCCCATCTAAATCGGAAAGTGAAAACATTTTCCTGGCACAATATCTGTCCGACGTGCAAATCGATGCAGAAATTTGTTATTGTTAATTTTATTTTATTGTTTTCTCAGCTCAGGCTGATAAACCCAAGCACTCGCATTTCTCAACTGCTAGAAGCAGGTGTAAAACTCGGCAAAACCATAGTGGCCTTAGGAAATCGTCCTGGAAAAACGTCTCGGTTCATTCTGATAGTCCTATTTTTATGTTTTGGTGGTTCCTATTTTCAGTGTCTATATACATCAATACTTCAACAGATGTCGAAGGAATTTCATAAATATTGGGTATAGTTTATATATATATTACAAACTTCTATTAACAGTGAGTGTGGGACAGAGTCAAAGTCTTCTTTGTACAGAATGTAAAAACACGGAACATTTCTGCATTACCGCCGGCTTAATTTACAATTATGGAATCTATTATCAGTTGTTCTTTAATTGCGAAATACATGATGTTTCAATTTTAAATATTAAGCATATAGTAAACAAGTTATATGACAATATTTTGATGCACTATCTGTGATTTCCCCTTTGTGTAAGAGATATGCTTTACCATCTGTTGAAATATAGTCATTTTTTCAGGATATTTAACAAAATTTCTGACATGCGTTAATAGGTACAGTTGAAGGCAAATATCATTTATATCAATATTTAAGAACACTATCACTTCCAGTACATTTTCACCTATATATATTCTAAAACTTATTTCAACATATCCATTGTAATCAGGTATGCGCATTTCTTCAAACCCGTGTGTGCGTTCTGTCTCTCCCTAATCCTCCTTACTTCTTGAGTTTGCGTAATGCTGTTTGACCCGATATTAGAAGAAAATTTATTATCTCTGTATTTATTCAATTTCTATGCTAGGATTCGTAACGTTTTGGTTCATCGTATTTAGTTTCAATATTTTCCCTAAATAATTGACACTGTTTTTGAACTGATAAATCTGTTTTCTTCATCTGGGCATTTCATGTTCTATTCAGTCTAGTTTTGTATGCACCAAGTTTCGGTTTTAATGCATTACAATTGACAAAATGCTTTTCGTATGTTAATTTTCTATTTGCTTAGTTTTTTCTTAGCCTTTTCCTTAAAATTCATTATCGTGCTGTGCATTTTATACTCCATTAGGCGGAGTACTTCTTTTCTTAACGTTTCAATTCTGTTGTTTCCTCTCTTCTGCCATTTGGGTGTCCTCATGTTATTACTTCTTATTGAGTTCCTATAAACGAGTGTCTCTGTTTTGGTGTCATTGTACTGTACCGACGTTAATGCTGCGCATTACGCAACTGTGTATTGTTCTTCAAATGTGCCGAGTTTTCCTGTACGTTGTAGTAATATAATACACAGTGCTTAATAACCAGTAGTAAAGTGCTTAATAATTTTTTTAAGTTACAATGACGTATTTTGTTTATGTATGCAAGATCTTGTGTTGGGTCTCGTGTAATGTAAATACTAAGATAACTCTGTCTTTCCTCTAAGCTTCACTGCACTTGGCGAAGGTACTTTCTATGTGTTGTTGCTGTTGGAATAATTGCACTTTCCTCAGTTCTTCGGTAGGTTGCAACTTCATTATTTTCTTGAATAGCATTGTCGTGGTCTTTGGGTTGGTTTCTGACTAGTCCTTGTGCAACTTCATATTTTATCTGTTTTAACATGTGATTAATTTTAAATTATTTTTGCTCCACGTTGATGTGATATTCGTTGTGTATTTGCTGTATGAAGGAATATTCCTCGTAAAACTGTTGATGGAGTCTATGCTGTCAGATCAGTTTCAAAATCCATTAAAGCTGCCCCATAGACATTCTACAAATTCTCTCTTTTGAGGTCCACGGCTTTCCCGATCCACTTTCACCATATTTCCTTGGACGTTCAGCTCGCAATGCCAGCCATCCTTTAGCGAAGTTTCAGAGAGTGTCATAACGTCATATTTACCAATCTGTAGCTAAATTTTAAGATCGTCCATTTTATTCTTTATGCTGAGTGCATTCAAATATAACACTTTCACACCAGTATTTGTCGTTTTAATTTGTAACTTCACCGCGCCTCTATTGCCCTGTAACTGATGTCACTGGTTGTGATTAAGCCTGCGTGCTCTTTCTATGATCTCTTTGCTTTATTTCTGTTTCCTCCTTCCTCAGCCCTATCACTTCGGTTCGCATTCCATCTGAAATCCGTTTAAACTCTCCCTAACAGATCAATTTAATGTGCTTGCTAAGACATCGACTGTTTTGAATTCAGTTGGAATCGTCCCTTTTTGCACAGGTCGTGTCTCCCCCAGAAGAGGCCCAATGATCGAGGAATATGAAGCTTTGCTCTCTACACCAGACTCTCAGCCACACATTAATTCGGCTGATCATGCCATTCACGGGTTGCTGCACGTTTCACAAGCTGCAATCCTGAGATTACTACCCTCGAGGTGCTGCTTTTCAGCTCCTTACCTAACTGCCTGAATTCTTTCTTATTCTCGTCCCTTTCTCTACATTTCTCATTGGCACTGACGTTACCAAGACTGCTGGATGGTCGCCCTCTCTCTTCAGAATGTTCTGCTCCCGATCTGAGGCATCCAGTACCTGGCACACGGAGGCAACGCACCATGACGCAATCTCTCTCAGGCTGACAGAATCTCCTGTCTGTACCCCTCACTATGGAATTCCCTATGTATACGGCAATCCTCATCTTCCTCTTTCCCTTCTTCACCACCGAACCAGGTTCAATGTCAGAGACCTGATCCTCTGTCAGGTTCCCTCAACTGTTCCGAAACGAGATAACGATTACTGAGGGGAATGGCCACAGGGCTGCTATCAACTATCTGAGCTCTTTCCCTCGTTTCCCTCTGACCGTCACCCACTTATCTAACTTCTGCCACCTCATGGTGACTAACCCCATGTACCTCCTCTCTATCTCCTGTTTACTCTCCCTAATAAGCTGTAGGTCATCGAGCCGCAGCTCTACATGCTTAACACGTTCTCTCAGGAGCTGCACCTTAGTCCACCCGACGCAGATGTGGCCAGCTGGGACACTGAAAGATTCCCAGGATTCCCGATCAACACTCAGAGCAAAATACAAACCCTACTGACATGCTCTGTGTTCCTCAAATAAATGGAACGAAAAGCCAAAAACGAAGCTCACCTGCCTATCTAACTCGCCGAAGCCGAGAATCGAAGTCTGCGTGTAACCCGAGGTCAGGATCTTCAAAACAGCCTTCAAAAGGGAAAATGAAGAGATAAAAAAGATTGAAATAAACCTGTTATTGAAAAGGATTCGCTGTTATGTGCCATCGTCCTCCTAAACTTCACCCATGCTTGTGAGCTCAAACCGTGTGTTGTCGGGCTAGGATTAATAACGTCGGTGTTGTGACGAGAATCACAGGTGATCATGTGTAAAGAGATATGTTCAAGACACCTGTTCCGTTAACCGGCGAGCTGTGCAACCTGAGTCAGTGTGTTAAACGTCTGTTGCGGCCTCACTGAATCTTGGACATTTCTGAGCGAGGGTTCACGCTGCTATTGCTTTTATTGGTATGAAGCCAAACACTATTCAACGCCTGAAGTGTACCATGCGCCCTCGGTTGCGTCAGGAATAAAGTGGCAGCTTCAATACTGAATTTTCAATCAGGGCCAACTCAGCGTCAATTAACTAATCCCATAAACCTACCGAGATAAAAATAAAATGCAATATACGGGGAGGTTACATAAACTTATTCATGACATTTCTTCACAAATAACAGTAATATAATTGATTATATTCTTCATTGTCTCTCGTTTGTGTTGACCATTCTAATATCGGAGAAATCAGGGAAAAGCGACGCAAATTTAACTTCGGACATCAGTAAGTAAATTTTTGTTCCTGTGTTAGTTTCCCCTCTGAACTTGTAACACTTCTCTGCTCCTTTATCTTTTATTACAAAGGTGGGGAAGGGAGGGAGAGGTGTGAGAGAGAGAGAGAGAGAGAGAGAGAGAGAGAGAGAGAGAGAGAGAGAGAGAGAGAGAGAGAGAGAGAGAGAGAGAGAGAGAGAGAGAGAGACAGACAGACAGACAGACAGACAGACAGACAGGCAGACAGACAGAGAGAGAGAGACAGAGAGAGAGAGAGAGATGTGTTTAATTATCCTTTTTAACGATTCGTTTTTTTTTTCTTTTACTGCAGATCATGTTTATTTCTAGGGCTTAGCTTTTGCTTGGTTGGTAGTGAAGGGTGCCGGTGCGTTTTGACGCAACAAGTGGTGGAGGGGGCTGTCAATGCTATGCTGCAGCTTATGCGTGTGAGGGGCGAATACGGGGGCACTTTCGGGTTCTAATTTAGTTTTTTACTGTCTGTCATCCTTTGGCGTACGATTCTCTTTCCCTGGATGTCTGCAAATAACAAGAATTTGATGTATGTTCTGTAGCACCTCTGATATTAAATGGAATAATTGAAATACTGAAACAATATTCTGTTGTTTCGCTGGAAGATAAGGTACAACACACAGGTACCCAGAATCTTCTTATATCTGACTTCAGTCTCTGACTATGATCCACGGTGGCGCCGATGAAAGTCTTGCCTTTGGATTCATTTCTCTCGATTCTGTTCATTGAAACGTTTGTCTTCTTACATTAAACCAAGTATAATCACTCGATACAGTACGTAGCTTGTGCAATTAGCCAGGAGGATTTTAATCGCCTTGTTGCGATGTCACTCTTTTTTTTCTCAGTAACAATCGGAATTCCGCATCGAATGGTGCAAGTTGTAACAGCGGGCATGAAATGGAACCGAACACTTCCGTAGGCACGACGTCCTAGTTTGACCTTTATTTTTATTAGTCACTGTCAGAATAATCTTGCAGGGAGACATTATCAGAGTCGTTGGCTCTTCTCTGAAGTTATTGTGGATAAATTCTTAAATGCCGATGTTTGCACAGGAACAGGTGTGCGTGAGCATCTTTCCGTTTTTTACAATGATATCTGCGGGGGAATAATGTTCGGAACCGGAATACATGGCGAAAAAGCGGATAAAAGTGCTTTGGTGGGTTCAGCTCTCGGACAGTGGATTCCCTCCACTATTCAACGGGTCAGATCACCGAATGGCCGATAGGTAGTCTTTACAATCTATCATTCCCTGAATTACTTCAAGAGGCAGATGAGTAGATTGCATGTCATCCTAATTAATTTGTTCTCAGGATATCAATACCTCCACGGCCCGTTATTTTATTGTAAATGCATGAAACTGTTGAATCAGAAAGGAAAAAAAAGAAATGGATTTAAAAATATTTTATTTGCAACCGACCCCGTAAATGATCCCACACGACATCTGCACAAATACCTCCGGAGTATGGCACCTGATGCTGCTCCACTGGATGCAAAGAAGTAGGGGGTGAGGACAGGATTTATGTGGATGCGTCAGTCCCGTTCTTCGAACTGGCATTGTATATATTGACAAGCAACATAACCTCAGTTGTAAACGTTGTGATTTTGTACAATTTGCCCTCCATGAACGGTCACTAATATCCAACTGCCGCAAGTGCCCGAAATCGAAAATGAAGCACAACTCGGGCACAGAAACGCAGAAGGTGTTAGTGTTGCAGTTCTTAAAGTAAACAGACTTAGTTAACGGATGTATAAATGACTGCTCCAGCGATACGTGCCATTTAGGCAATTCTCATTTACTCGCTTTTTGACCTTATGCCGTTAAAGCATTCATATCCATGGACTGTCCAATTAAATTTTGAATGTTGTGGAAGTGTATATGTCAAACCAATCCTCGGTATATGTTACATCTTATTGGTCAAAGCGGTTCCTCCACTTCTTTATAATTTTCTCACGACACTATAAATAAATGTCTATTAGTTAATGATGGTCTAAACTGTTTTTCACTGGTAAGTCTGCAGAAACAACAGTATTATTAGTCTGATCAGTGATGGGTCTGCATTACCAATGTCGTCATCATCAGGGTCAGCAATGACATTGTCAGTGTGTGTGCAGCAATTCTTATGAAAAAGCAGCAATTAAAATATTCTTCATGACAGGAAATCGCAGTGAAGTTCGGTTTTATAATATAATGCTCTACATCTTATTGAGTGATTCAGTGACAAAATTCGCAGACCATTATTTCTGGTCACTGAATACAAGTGGAACATGCTTATGCAGCTTCCGATTCTGTTTCCACGGATCTGCATACGAGTCCAGACCTAAATTTGAACGGACAGTTCACAACAATATTTGTGAGAGGACTTCATTGTGTCTATCAAATTATGTTTAGTCTTACAAATGAAAATATGTGTCCGAAGCTGGGAAATGACAGGAGGAAAAGGCAAAGAGATGAACAAGAAGGGTATCTCCTCCACCTGTTTACATCTCTCACCTTGTAGAGCACGTCTATTTTCATCCGGTTGTGTTTCAGGTCACTGCTCATCCTGCAGAGACCACTTTATTCTGTTCCTTGGAATGCATTGTCTCATTCGAGTAATACTTACAAATTATTTCAAAATCTTTAAAAAAAACTATATCAATGTTATTGTACACAAACGTATAACTGAGCTTATCTCGTAATTCTGCATCTGACAAACTATAACGGGTTAACCACATCTCACCTTAACTGTAATTAATCTGACTAGTGATGTGCAATAATTTTCTCCTGGTATTCTGCATCATGTGTTTGAAACAACAAAAAAAACTGACACATTTATTTGCAACATCAGCACTCTTTTATCAAAGGTTAAGAATACCTAACGTATGTCTACACGTATGCAGGGTATTTTAACAATTATATTCACTATTTTATTCATGGTATGAGACATCAGAGGAAATCATACCGGTTGTCTAAAGGTGATGAACGCTTGTCATTCTCATGTTCCCTGGTGGTTTCCATTAACTGAACCAGCTGAACACAAGCTGCACTTATTTTCGTCATTGCGGTTCTATATAAATGATCAATATTCGGATTTATCCGTGCAGACTGACTAAATTTAGGGGTGGAACAGGATTTGCATGCAAACAACACGGAATTTCATTTCGACTTGCTAAAATAAAAAATTTGCCGGTGTCTCGTAATATAAAGACGGCCCAATGTGATGATAGAAAAGAAATAATGAATATTTCTCCTTATCCACTGTGTCACACCTGATATGAGTACGAAAATATCAGCAAAATCCGAGGATAGATATCTTTATGTCCACTCATGTTTCAGTCATTCGTTGGTGCATTGACCGCACAACTGTCACGAGCAGACATGGAATGGACCCAAATGCAGGGCGCAGGCCCGGACGTACTATGGGTAGGACAGGATGGGGATGCCATGGCATGCAAGGGGTAATGCAGGCGGGGCTGGATCCCAGAGTTCAGACAGGCGAGGCAGGAGGATCCCAGAGTTCATGGGAGGCAGGAGGATCCCAGAGTTCAGGCGAGGAAGGAGGATCCCGGAGTTCAGGCGATGCAGGAGGATCCCGGAGTTCAGGCGAGGCAGGAGGATCCCAGTGTTCAGGCGAGGCAGGAGGATCCCGGAGTTCGTGGCAGACAGGAGGATCCCGGAGTTCGTGGCAGACAGGAGGATCGCAGAGATAAGGCAGGGCAGGAGAGCCCCTGGGGCGGCCGCATGAATCCCGGGCAGGGCCGCCTCCCAGGCGGAAACACGGAGGCCTGGGCAAGGCGCGGACACCTGGGCAGGTGCGGGGTACAACCCAACGGAGATGAGAGATAAGGAAATGAACGGAGTCCCTCCGCCGGGCGACGGCAGACGGCCTGGCTTCCCCGACTGAGCCGGGGGACAGGAAGGGGCAGAACCAACCGACGGGTAACGGCCACGGCCGGACATATCCGACGGAGGCAAGCGAACAGAAGGGAGCGGAGTCCAGTGTGAGCAGCAGGACAACCGGGAAACACCGGTAAATGGGTAGAAGCAAGCAAACAGCGTGACGGCGCGGGCAAGGCGAATACGATGGAACAGCGGGACCAGCGCACACGAGAGAAGCAGAAAAAACAAGACGAACTGGTCAGAACAGGTACAGAGCAGGTTGCAATGCGGAATGCAGAGCGGTAGCGAAGCAGGATACAGAGCAGGATACGGAGCAGTACTTGGATCAAACGAATCAGGTACAGAGCGGGTTAAACCGGCTTCGGAGCAGGACGACCCCTGAACTAGTCTCAGTCCCCGATCCCCTTATAAACACCAGCCCACTAATAGGCGACAGGTGTACCTCCTTAAGCCACGATGATCCAATGGCTCCGGGTGACAGGAGGGCTGGCTGGAAGGTCCGGAGTCTGGGGTCCGCGGACCGGAGCAAGACTCCGGACCGGTCCCCAACAACAACCCTCTCCTCTGAACAATAAGTTGCACGGAGATTCTGTCCACATCATATAGCCATCTCCTGTTGCACAGAGTACTCTAAATGACATTAATATTTGCACATTTGAGATATTGATTCTGCAGTTTGTAATTTGTACGATATCAACATTGTGTTTGCTGCAAGAAGCGGGGATTGTCATATATAAATATGTTCTGATATCCGGCGACAGAGTGCTCACTGATTGCAGGGCATCAGCACTAACAGTGTGATTTTGCTGAAGTGCATTTTTTATGAAGAAGAAATTGATATGGTTTTCTGACCATACATATTGTTTTCGTTGTGTTCGTCATGAAGTTGGACAAACAACGAAATTGCTAGTTTACTTGGAGATGGTTTGAATTAGCAGTGATATTCTCTGTGTGAAATATCGTGGCACCGAATGAGCTTTGATAATAGCATTCCGGCATTGATGGAACTTGACAAGCAGAGACAATATCTGTGTAGTCGGTGCTTGTCAGACTAATCACTGATGACACCAGTGTTGTCAGTGATGTGCCTGTAGAGCTTTGACAGTCCAGTTAATTGCAAGGATGGAAGTAACACCACCTCGCACCTCACAGCCCAGAAAGGGAATTAAGTTCTCGTAAATGTAATCCTTCTCAATCAGTTAATGTGTATATCTGTCTATTTACGCAGCTATCTATCTATTTATATGCAAGACTGCCAATAAACTGAAAACCTCTTTCTTTGAAATAGGCGCGATGACAATTTGTTACGGAATATTCGGAATCATGACTAGAAAAAAGATGTATACTTGAAATGATTGTGAAAATGGTCCAAAGTATAATCCTGAATGAATATCAATGCGTTATGTCCTAGCTGATTCGTTTGTTGTTTTACATGTATTTCTAATTAATGTTTAATTATTGTTTAGCGGTGTTGATTGCATATCGTTTCCGACAATGGCGTAAAATTTGAAGGAAGGATTTCAGAGTGAAAAAAAACAGTTACGCTGGGGCAGCTCTACTCCCTCGGCCTCAAACGTCTTGATTTTGCACAACGTTTGTCTGACTTTCGACTCCCTTGTCCACTATCCCTCCCTACTAATCTCATTTCTGGCATTTATCACCGCAAGCATGAGTAGTGTCCCACCTGCATCTACACGTCCTCCATCATTCCACATTGGTGGGTCCCAATATAAATTCTGCGACCGCATTGTGGAACACTATCGCTTCGCATTCACCCTCTAAAATCCATGGTTTCTGCATTAGCGAATGAACGTGTGAACATGCTCCGGTGTTCCTATCAAGGTGGATCTGCGTCTGGTCTATAAGAATGGAACTAAGTGTATTCCGGATAGATCGGCAGAATAAGGTTCATACTGCCTTGCAAAAAGATGCACAGATTCACGTCGAAGTCTTGCTCTATGACTCTCTTCCTAAAATATCCTACTTTTTGTCCACAGATGACACGGAACAAGAGTCTGATGGAATATTCCACACTTAAATCTTCAGCAAGTCAATAAGAATGTTGATTCCATCCGGCAAAGGACCCCGCTTCATCACATTTCATTCTGCAGTGTGAACCGTGTTCAGTGCTCGTCCAGGCAGCACCTCCAGCGTCTGAGCATTGACCTGAGTTGCAGGGGAACTCGCTATCTCAGAGCCCCCGTGTGAGTCAGAAACATACTTTGCCGATAAATATATCTCGGTCCGTCAGTGTCCTTCTCCACCTCTTCCCATTTGCTACGTGAAAGGCTGCAATCCTAAAAGTCATTGCCATCGGAGGCAGAACAGGAGACAGATAATAAATGATGCCTTGGTAACAACACAATTATCGCAGAAATCACTAGAACCAGTACGAGCGTTGATGTATTGATCAATGAACCGGATGTATTGATTTCTGGCTCAGTTGACAATGAAATGGCGGAGTTGGAATTGCTGTCACAACAAATGACAACTGTTTCTGTGTTACTGATAGAAAACAACTTACAAGAAAAGATGAATACTGAGTGGTGAGTCAGCCCACGGTGATGATAACAGTCCGGCAAATCGCACATCGATCCAGTTCTACGATATATACACACGTGAGGCTTTCTCTAGGCAACCGAGGGCTACACATTGGTACGTTCCAATGAAGAATGGTGATATTTTGTTTCTCCAATAAGCCGAAGGCCGCCCATCGGTACGATTTCCACAATAGGCACGAGTGTGCTTGTACCACAAAAGCAGAAGTAAATGAGATTGAAAAGTGAGCTTGAACACACCTCTATTCTGAACATATGAAAATGGTGACGAGGTGGAAAATGAGAAGACACTGAATGGGGAAATGTGACAGAGTTAGTCATGAAGGCACAGATTATTATTACAGAAAAATAGGTTCTTCGGCATATGCAGGTCATTCCTCTGTGAACTTCTGCCTTGCCCCATTTATCTGCATCCTCCGCTGAAATGACAATAAAAAGTAACTTGACGGCTTGGCTTCGTCCCTCTCTCATCCACGTACCTACTCGACCTTCACTGAAATGATACCATTGAATCCGCATCTGCCAGTTACGCTTGCAGTTCCTTCCACACTCGCTCGACCCTCTGAGTGAATACCTTCTGCTACATACACTTCTTGCACGTTTTAACTTACTCCGCAAGACTAAGAGCTCTAGTTGTAGGTTCACTCAAAGGATAGAACATAGAAATCCATAGCATATTACAGGCCCTTCGGTCCACAATCCTGTGCCGAATATGTAACGTGCTCTAGAAACTCACTAGGCTTTCCTGAGCGAATGGCCCTCTATTGTTGTAAACTCCATGTACCTGTCTAAAAGGCTCTTAAAAAACACTATTGAAACCGCTTTCAACACCAGTGCCGGCAGTGAATTCCATGCACACACCTATTCAATAAGTGCGCCTTAACGTGTCGTATTCTTCCTTACAACTCAGAACACCACGTGCTTGTCTGTATTAAATTCCATCTGCCATTTTTCAACGCATTTCCCAGGCAGTCAACATGAAGCTCCAAGTTTGGATAGAGTTTCTGGCTAGAGAACGTCCCCAACCTAGAGTCATCCGCAATTCTTCCGATTCAATTATCTACATGGACATCTAAGTCATTAACGTTCATGATAACTAACAGCAGGCATAACACCAATCCCTGCTGTAGGCATCTTAGAGTCCAAGAATCAACCATCCACTTTCTGCTAATCCAGAAAAAAAAACGTTCATCAATCCGTCCACAAGCCGCATCTGAATTCGTGTTGGTGCAAAAGTTTTTATTATGAAAGGTGCCTGGAACATTGCGCTCGATCTTCTTGATATGTTCCGAAGAACATACGTACAATATATTTTATTGTGATATATGTTATCGGGTAATACTGTGACGTTCGTCATTCAGATGACTCGAAATGACTAGAAACAGCGATAGAAAAAATGACCATCACTTCCCTCTGAATAAAGTGTACTTAATTTCACCTGCCAAGCTAATGTCCCGCCCTCAATGTCAGAAGCGAATGTGATCCGCTGAATGTGACAAAATAAATCTGTTTGAAGTTGATTGTCCATGTTGATTGCTCAGGGTGATTGTCTATGTTAGAAACAACACTGATCAGAAAATGTCCCATTTCAGCAGCTGACGTCAGATATATTGGAAAGTATATTGGCAACGTTCATAATATCATTTGTTTAAAGGTCAATAATTTGTAACATCTCTTGCGGATAAGAATTCATGGCACGGTCACAGAGTGAGAAAAACACTTGAATACGAATGTTTTTGTAGCTGGCTGCTCCCTAATGCGAAGATGTGATAATCACACTAATTGCCTCAGGGGAATTGTTCTCACTTGTATATAACTCTGTAAAACCAGTCACCAGTCCATATGAGCAGTTGGATCATTCTGTACAACTGAACGCTGCCTCTAACGGAATATGGGATATCCAGCGATTTACTACATCGCGGGCGTTTTCTATCCTGTAATTGTAGCGATCGGTATCCCTGGTAAGATACTGGAAATGTTCACTGTATGGATGGTGCCGTTGTCAGTCATCTTGCTTTTGATCCGCTGCGCTGCTTGTACTTTTACTGAGCACAGATGCTACCTTCGTCTGAAATGTGTTTCCAGAATTGAGGATTCAAGCATCTCATAGTTCCTTTATTCAGATTCCATGTCTTTTCTAAGTGATATATATATATATATATATTTATTTTGTCAATGACGTTGGTGCCGATATTGCCCTAATTCAATAGTTTAACTTTGTTCGGCTTTATAAACCGACAGTGGTCGCTTTTCCAGATCAGAAGCTTTTTCAACTGACCAGCCATTCGATTATTGACACTCAGGTTTGTTGTTCCATAAACCACTAAATTATAACTTATGCATTAAATCTCATTACTTCGCTACAAATAACCCCTTCAGCTATTTCACCTCAAATAATGGAAATGGTGTTGTTTCTGGACAGATCGTCCTTCACCGGTACGTGAGTCGTGGAAATCAGATGCCCGGCTCTAACTTGTCAGTAAGACGCCCGCGCGCTGCTAATTCTGTCCATTGTTGTCCATCCGGAGGGCACGGAGAGAGTCCGCACAAATTGAATTTCTGCTTGTCACTTGCAAATAAAAAAAATCATATTCTGCACTGCTATGTAAAAATGGTGTTCATTCAGACATTTGCATCTAACGATAATTCTGCGTTAATTTTTCTTTCTCTCCAAATTTCGTGTAGTTAATTTAATGGCGATTGTGATCCTGTCTCGTGGAAAATGCGGACTCTCCAAATGCATCACCCGTTACCTGGTTGGAATGGCAACAGCGGATCTGCTGGCGGTTATAATATTCGCTTTACTGGATCAGACCAACAATATCTACATTTATTCCAGATACCTGCTCATCACTCCTGTATGCGCTATGACAATGGTATTTCATATTGTGACGAGGGACCTTTCTGTTTGGTTTACCTTCGATCGTTTCATCGCAATATGTTGTCGAAAGCTCGGGGAAAGATACTGCACTGAGAGAACAGCAACGGTGGTTATGGTGACAGTGGTTATAGTGAGTTGCGGGAGAAGTGCCCCGTTTTACTTTGCTCTTGAACCTTACGTCATCATTGACAACGTGCCGTGGCGTTGCGTCCACACATATGAATACACCACTTCACCCGTGTGGAAAGGAATCGAATTACTGGATAGCATTTTAACACCGTTGCTACCAATCGGTTTAATTCTAGTGTTCAATGGATTAACAGTAAGATATATCATTGCCGCAAATAGAGTCCGCAGAGGCCTCCGGCAGAGCAGCGATAAACAGAAGGATGCCGAGATGGAAAACCGCAGAAAATCGATGTTTTTATTATTCGCAATTTCAGCTAATTTCATATTATTTTGGATGCCGTATGTAGCGCATTCCCTGAAATGGCAAGTGGAAAATTACTATTACCAGGACAGATATTTCAGTTCCCCGGTATATATACTACAGCAATTTGGGTTCATGTTTCAATTCCTCAGTGTGTGCACCAATCCTTGTATCTATACACTGACATAAAGGAAATTCAGACAAGAGTTGAAGGATGGAATGATGTATGTGTTTACGTTAAATGGTCATCTGTGTAGATAACGACCAGGTCCAACGGTAATTCAGCGGAGTTTTTGAATATACAGTTTAAAAAAATCAGTAGGTTTGGTAAAAATGTGATAAATACAAACAATCCTGTGCCTGATCATCCTGAAATGAATAAATTCCAAACTATCACAGAGATTTGACAAAATTCGGGAAACGGTACCTCAGCATTTAACCCTGGACCAAAAGGCTCCGAGACAGCTTCATCCACCAGGCCATCAAACTGATTAACTCACGCTGATTTGTGTGTTTTTCTATGCTACATTACCTGTTCTATTTATTATAAGTTATTATCAATTACTAGGATTGCAGATTGCACATTCAGACGGTGACGTAACCTAAAAAAAAATTCTCCTCATGTATGTGAAGGATGTAAGAAATAAAGTCAATTCAATCACAAGTAGAGGAATGATTTCCGGACTGTTCGGACCCTAGGCACCTCTCATACAGGCTCTTCACCCTCCTGCATCTTGCAAAAGGTACCAAAGCATTTGGGATCTCACGACCAGACTGTGCTACTGTTTCTTCTCCCAAGCCAACATACTCCTCAATACTCAGAGTGGGGACTAACATCTACATCATTTATTATTGTATTGAAATTTGTTCCCCACTGTGCCTATTGTCTTGCTTAATTAATTAAATATTGTACTGCCCTGCACTGATTGAGCACTTTATGTAGTCCTGTGTATCTTTATAGTCTAGTGTAGTTTGTGTGTTGTTTTACGTAGTCTTGTGTAGCCTTGAGTTGTCTCACATAGTCTGGTGCAGTTTTCTGTTGTTTCATGTAGCACCATGGTCCTGGAGGAACGTTGTTTCTTTTTACTGTGTACTTTAGCAGCAGTATATGGTCGGAATGACAATTAAAAGCGACTTGACGACTTTTGGATGTTTCAAAGTGGTCATAGTCGGGTAAAATAGACTAAAGCGAAAGCATTTTAAAGACATGGAGAGTGTGATCTTATCACCGCTGCGGAAAGGGGAGGGGCGCTGTGGTGTGATTATATTTTACCTGACTGTGACAGAACTCAGAATTAGGAAGGGGACGCACACTTGTTTGAGAGAATTCTGTACAGCTCCCATCAGCAAAACAAAAATAACACAGGCACTGTGACAGACCGGGGGATAGATTTTGGACAGGTGCCATTTCAACACGGTTGTTGCCACCAGTAATATTCATCGGTAATTCTTCTGTTTAAAAAGTTTACATGTGGCAGAATTTCTCAGATGTATCCAGGAAGGAGACCTGGCACAAGGAGCGGGCAGGCTGAAATGTGAGCAGACCATCTTGTGCTAATACTCGAAAGTGAAATGGGTCAGTTAACTGATCTTTCCGCGCGTCAGCATTTCAGAACGATAAAGTATAGCTATTCGACATACCTTACACTGGGATAGGAGCAGATAATATGGAATGTACTTAACTGATACTATTCGGTAGGAACGTGGGAGCCGAAATAGGGAAGCGATTTGTTCCTTCAAATACGTAAAAGAAATATTGATATTGTTAATGGAGCACTTGATCGGGTTCGGAATGTGCTCTTTTCATTGAGGCGAGTGAAGGAGGGTTAAAGTAACCCTGGTTGATAAGAGATAAGGAACACATCCACAAGAAAAATAAATAAATATACTTAAAGTTTTGGAATGAAGGATCTGGCAGGGCAATAGAAAGTCACAAAGTAGCAAGGAGGAACATCAATGGACAGAAGATTAAGGACATGAGAAGGCATGGGAAAGCCATATTAAGATAACTGAAAAACAATAGGATAACGAGAGGGAGAGTGGGAGAGATAAGTGATAAAAGTGGAAACATGTGTCTGGAGTGCAGGAGGTGTGAAAGTCCTTTATGATACTTTGCTTCGGTATTCACCAGTGAGTGAGACCTTGATGAATATGGAGACAGCGAAAAACGGCAGGTGTGCTGAGGCATGTAGATGCTTAGAATTACGAGCTGGAAACTGAGAAAACATGAATATAAACCATTTCCCGGTGATAGAAGGTATGCAATCCAGGTAATTATGGAAAGCGAGCGAAGATATTGCTGTGCTTTTGGACATAACATTTGGGACATCACTGACTACTGAAATAGTACGGGAGGATTGGAGAATGACAAATGTTATTTCTTTGTTCAAGAAATATAATACGGATAATCTTGAGAAATACATGCCAGTGACTCTTCAGTCAGTAGAGGGCAAGGTATTGGAGAGGCTTCTTAGAGACGGAATTTACGGAGAACCGTATTCTGGTTGGTGATAGTCAGCATGGTTTTGTGTCCCTTATGAGCCAGAATAAGTTCCATGAAAAAGTGAAAAATAGGCAGATGAAGCTGCAGAGTCGATATGGTGTATATTAACTTTGTGTTAGACTGTGTTCCCTAAGGTGCACACTTTCAGAAAGTCAGGTGACCTGGGATCCAGTGAAGCATCACTGCACAGATTCAGAACTGGCTAACCGGCCGATGACGCCGTGGATGGAGTGTATTCTGCCAGAGGCACAGTGGCTAGTGATGCTTCGCAAGGATGGTGGGATCTGTAGTACACTTTACAAATATATATAGAGTCTGCTATTATCGTGTTCTGAGAGATAGGCTTCAATTAGACCATACATCAAGAGTTGGATAATTTACTGATTTAGAGTTGGTTTTGAAAGCGTACTACTGAAGTCGGTCTGAATGCACGCTATCTAAACTAAAATCACATATACTTATTACAGGACTGAAACTGCACGCTATCAAAACTGAAGTCACGTTTACGTATTACAGGATAAATGCTACGATTAAATCAAAACATTTCTTTTCCGACTGGAACTGTGCAACTCAAGATCAGCATTTAAAAATATTCAGCAGCATCCTCTGTTGCTCTCCGAATGAACCAGCCTCCTAGAAAGCGAATTTCAAATTCCCGATTCATGTACACACGAATTTGTCATATGTCAATTTACCTTTCACCAGCGGGTTTATTGTACCGGAATAGGTACACTCGTATCTCGATCAATTTAACCTTGATTTCACATGGGCAGTGTAGAATCCGTGTTTCCCTCTGAAATCAATACCACAGCAAACAAACACAAGAACGTAATCGAAATACGCAGGTAAGGCAAAACAAAAATCTAAACGCCAACGTTTCTTCCTTCACAACTGACGCCGGTAACAGACGTATATAGAATAAATAGTTAGCAACTAGAATGAGAGTAATTATCTAATATTCCGAAGAAAAAAGGTAAACCAGATGTGCGTGATTGCGGCACCCATACATTAAGACTTTATACAACTTCGGAAAAAGAAGCGGTCCCTGATATTCACATGTTCCCAAAAATTGTTTCAACCAATGAAGCAGACGTTTGCAGACAGTGAGATCCTCTTGGTAAAGAATATTAATTTAAGCATCCTTGGAATACAATACTAACGACAGACTTCCGTTCATTCACACACGCATTACCTCTGTTTCTCTCTCAACTGAACTCACTAATGTCCAGTCCTTGTGCAATGTTTTACCTTCACAAACCATTCGCACTTTAAATTATCGCATAAATTTAAGTGCTGAACAATTAAAAATAATCTATAATCAAAATCATACAACATTTAAGAAATACTTTAGAGTCTAAAGCAAATAGACGCTGAACTTATGTATCGTTCGCAAACTATTATTCAACATATCTAAAAGGTGACGTCATGACGTCACCAAATCTCCAACGACTTAAACGCTTTCACAGCTCCAATCACCGACCAAAGATAGGATTGCGATAAAATGCACGAATTGTTGTAAATTATCATGTTTAATAATCCCCATCACCACTGTTAAAGTAACAGATTTGTACACTGCACTGACACATTTGTTACACGCCCCACTCCCCAATCCGGAACTATGGTCTTTACCGCCTTAATGATAGAGTGAAGGTATATTCCTTTAGTGTGATTCCTCCCTTATAATCGGAGGGAGGAGCTGAGGATGCTGGCGCCAAACGGAGACTCGTTTGCTTGCATCTTCTGATTCAGCTCCATTTCTATCTTTCATATCTCTTTTTTTTAATTTTCTGTGTTCGTTTGAAGGCTGTGGCCTGGAGTTACACGATATAGAAACGTATAAAACTATGAAAAGGATGGATAAGATGGAGGCAGGAAAGTTGTAGCCACTGGAATATGAAACCAGAACTAGGAGGACAGAGTCAAGATACGACAATGTAGATTTTGGACGGAGATAAGGAGGAAATGTTTTCCCAGAGAGTGGTGAATCTACAGAATTGTCTGCTCAATGAAACAGTGCAGGCTACCTCAGGGAATATATTTAATACAAGGTCGGATAGATTTTTGCAAAGTAGAAGAATTAAGGGTTAAGTGGAAAAGACAGGTACGTTGAGATGAGTCCATAGTCAGATTAGCCATGACCTTATTAAGTAGAGGAGCAGACTCGGTTGGCGAAATGTCCCACACCTGTTCCTATTTCTTAATTTCTTCTGTTTTTATGCATGCTGCTGTTAGCACTGTTAGTAGTATGTTAGCACTTCTAGCGGTATCTATGGCTAGATGGGAGATGCCAGCGAGTCGTGGTGGATAATTGTTTATCGGGATGGAGGCCGGTGACTAGCGGGGTGCCTCAGAGATCTGCTTTGGGCCCAATGTTGTTTGTAATATACATAAATAATCTGGATGATGGGGTGGTAAATTGGATTAGTAAGTATGCCAATGATACTAAGGTAGGAGGTGTTGTGGATAATGAGGTGGGTTTTCAAAGCTTGCAGGGAGATTTATGCCGGTTAGAAGAATGGACTGAACGTTGGCCGATGGAGTTTAATGCTGAGAAGTGTGAGGTTCTACATTTTGGCAAGAATAATCCAAATAGAACAAACAGGGTAAATGGTAGGGCATTGAGGAATGCAGTGGAACAGAGAGATCTAGGAATAACAGTGCATAGTTCCCTGAAGGTGGAGTCTCATGTAGATAGGTTGGTGAAGAAGGCTTTTGGAACGCTGGCCTTTATAAATCAGAGCATTGAGTACAGAAGTTGGGATGTAATGTTAAAATTGTACAAGGCATTGGTAAGGCCAAATTTGGAATATTGTGTACAGTTCTGGTCACCGAATTATAGGAAAGATATCAATAAATTAGAGAGAGTGCAGAGACGATTTACTAGGATGTTACCTGGGTTTCAGCACTTAAGTTACAGAGAAAGGTTGAACAAGTTAGGTCTTTATTAATTGGAGCGTAGAAGGTTGAGGGGGTATTTGATCGAGGTATTTAAAATGTTGAGAGGGATGGACAGAGTTGACGTGAATAGGCTGTTTCCATTGAGAGTAGGGGAGATTCAAACGAGAGGACATGATTTGAGAGTTAGGGGGCAAAAGTTTAAGGGAAACACGAGGGGCTATTTGAGAGTGATAGCTGTGTGGAATGAGCTTCCTGTAGAAGTAGTAGAGGCCAGTTCAGTTGTGTCATTTAAGGTAAAATTGGATAGGTATATGGACAGGAAAGGTGTGGAGGGTTATCGGCTGAGTGCGGGTAGGTGGGACTAGGTGAGATTAAGAGTTCGGCACGGACTAGAAGGGCCGGAATGGCCTGTTTCCGTGCTGTGATTGTTATATGGTTATATGGTTATTATCCTCTGCTAATACCCAAAAGTAACTTAACGTTAATTCTTCACCTAGTCCTCCATCCTTGTATTTTCGGAAAAGTCGAAAGTTGCGAATGTAATTCTGAGGCTTTATAAAACTGTTCTGTCTTGAGATCTTCTGATATGCTGGTATAGGAACACAATCCAATCAATTTCCATTCTCTGCCATACCTAGACTTTACGCTGCCCTGTGATGATCACTTGCCTGTAACGGCTCACTATGATTATCCGCGGGCAGTAATATCACAATATCATGATCAACATTTCTCAGATTCTGAGGTAAAAAAAGATGTAGTGCATGTTATATACTTCATTCAGATTCCTTTCTCTCTGGTCGCAAATGGGGAAGGCAGTCGGAGTAGTGACAATAGTACAGGGTTCTTTGGTTGATCACTTCATTTGATCTCCAGTGTTACGTTCCTTTTCTGATAGTAATTTCGACATTATATTCAAAACGTGTTTTAATCTTTATACATTTTATCCATCCTTCCATTTCACTGCAAACTAAAGTGCTTCTTATCACTCACTCTTTTCTTTCACAAGCACTCTCTAAACTGATTCAAATGCATCATTTACTCGCTCCTCGCACCAACGTTCCTCGCAAGTTCCTTCTAATTAAGCTTTACAGCTTCTCCTCAACACGGGTCACCACATTACGGGAAAGATCATTGTTTCATCTAATCCGCCCCGCTGTAATTTAGCTTGATGCTGCAATCTTACCCACTTCTCAATTAAGCGTCCTTTTGCTCCGGCTTCTTTTAACTTGCTTGCCTCTAATCTTCCCATGGGTACTTATCGAGATCTTTATCACAGCGTTTTATTTTCCACTTCATACATCCATGCCCAGTGATATCTCCACTCTGAGGAGAATTTCACCTTACCGTGTAACAATCAGGATAGAATTCTGAGTATGTAAATTGTTGAGCCTTTCGGAGCAAGTTATTATTTCATGTCTAGAAGTTTTGGTTGTGAATATATCGAAAAAGTCTATTTCATAAAGCAAAGACAGAAATTTATCAAATCATATTGCTGATGACCCCGATCTGTACAATCCCAGTTTTGAGTTATAACTGCATCTAATAAACATCTTTATCATGATATTGTAAAGGCACCGGCTGTTACAACACCAACCTAGTATTGTGTTGACACAGACCTTCAAAACATCTTGCACCAGACCAAGGACTGGTCGGCACCATACTGTAAGGACATAGATCATTACCACAGCTGGGCTGACACTGCAAGGAAGACATTTCCACAATAATTGGCATCGTATTGTAAGAATACAGATCTGTAGTACAGCCATAGTATAGTATCAGCGCCATGTTTCCTCGAACCCAATACTGTCCATAATGTTCAGTTATATACCGTTACCAGAAGGCTGTGCTCATGTTTTTTTTTATATATGCCGGGACTTTTTTTGTGCCTATGATGAGCTCTCCTTTTTCCTGGCTGTTCTGAGAGCTTTGTTGTTGTTGTTGTTCAGTTTTTTTTTTGGTTTCTATTTTTCTTTTTGTAGCTGGACTTGAAGACAGCATCCAGGGTTTTGAGAGTAAGCGTAACTCTGAGTTCAGCCAGAGTGTCTGCCTCGGACATACGATGACCATGCTTGGGGTAGCACTGCCGTCGGCAGATTTACTGATGCAGTAGGTGACAGGTAAGGCATATTGCACTAGGTCTGTAACTTTACTGCGTGCGTCGGCCTTCTTGTGCCTGTGCTAGTTAGTCCGTGTAACACAACCCTGAGGAATACTGATTAACTCATTAAGCCATACAGTCATGATCCTCGTGACTGATTCCTCCACTTTCAGCAGCGCCCGATATACTGTGATTAACATTATGGGGAAGTCAGATAGGCAGAGATGAGTATATATGGTGGCCTTGTAAATACCGCTTTTTTTCTTATAAACATAGACCATGTTGAGTGTCGCCTTATCACAAGGGAGACATGTTGGTTGAGTTTTCGTAAAATGGTCTTTAATTATACGATACGGAGAATGAGCGAATACATAATGTGTGAGCCCAGTGACCTTGCGCCGGGGGGCGGGGGGTGTGGCTGGAGGGTGATTGTGGGAGAGTCGGGGCAGCAAGTGTCAACACAGTGACTCTGATCAGTAATCTCGCCACAACACATGTCACTATATTGGTATCGAAAATAGAAAGCAAATGGACTGGACGGCGAGGTAGACGGAGATTGAGCTGTGTGAACCCAACACCCTGGTAATGGTGACCAGCAGGGAGAGCGGTTATGCACGTATACCAAGGGTGTGTGACAATCCGCTCATACCATCCTCTGATAAACTCTCGCGTTATTTCACCGTCGGTAAGCAGGGCTCCTCAACACTCCACAAGATGTTCATTGATTCGCAGACATCACCCACAGCTGGAAGACAAGGCGACATGCACTCGCAGCACTTGAAGCACCTGCACCCGGTCCGTCTGACAGAGAGAAGCATTTCGGCCAGAACAGGGCAATTGAATTCAACTGCCGATGTTTGTCCAGAGACCCAGACGTGAAACTCATCGAGAAAGCTTGCCACAACCACTGGTGTACGAGTAGCATATCGCATGTACTCGTTACATAACACTCCGGTTGAGCTCCGATCAGCTTACGGACGGTGTAGACAAGATTGGAAGGGTTGTTGCCGTGACTGGGGTTTATTAGAGATTGAGTGGACTGCGGCTATCTTCCCTGTAGTAACTGGGGCTGGCAGGTGAATTTAGAGCGGTGTCTAACTTTCCGTGGGTAGAAGATAGGATAAATCGAAAATTACATATTTCAAAGTAAGGGGGTCCAAGTTAAAGGCCAGAGTGTTAAAGTGAGAATCAAAGTGTTAAAGGGGGCCTAAGGAACAATCTATCTACAGAGACTATAGAGATTTTACGGAGCCAGAAGATGTGGTGGAGATCGCTAAGCTGAGAATGAAGGTAAATAGACATCCAGACAAGAACATGCATTACAGGCAAGAGACAATTATTTGAAATTTCTGCATGAAGGCACATTGTAGAGCAAGAAAAATCTGTGTGAAATGCCTGTTTCTGTACTGTAATACGTCATAATTGGAAGAACTTGGAATCTAGTCAGAAAGATACTTCCCCAAAACCTGGTGATGTTTTGTTAATTCCGGAGTTTCGAATTGTAATGGCTGAACGGAAGGAATACAGACAGGAGAGCCGAAGAAAGGTTTGTTTGTTTGTTGTTTTTTTTTTGGCAACGTGTTATAATTAGAGACTATGGACTTGTTGGTATAATTGGAAAGAACATTGATGTCATCACGCTGGAACGAAGCGTCGTGTTTTGTTTAAATATGGAAAGAGTTGTAGCTCCTTTCAAAACTGTCCACTGAAGGCTTTAAGGATTGCTTGCTGTGTTGAGGCTTTCCTTTGCTGAGAAAGGTACAGAAGAACGCATCTGAATTCACTGCAGATTAGAAGCAATATGTTCGAACAGGTACATTTAATGTCAGAGCAATGTATACAATATACATCTTGAAATACTTCGCAAACATCAAGGAAAAGAGAAAAGTGCCCCAAAGAATGTTAAGGTTAGAACTTGGAAGTACCCCTCTCCCTAGCCCCGCTCTCCCATTCAACAGCAAAGTAACCACCCCAACCGACAAAAAAAAAGCATCGTCACCCACCGCCAGGCACTCAGGCCTGCAGCAAAGCATCAAGAAAGACACAACCTTGCAGTACCCCTAACACTACTAGTTCACCCACTATTCAACCTACCAGAAAAGTGTCTTGCGTCGCTTCTTCCGAGATCTGTGTCCAAAGGCCTTGGGTCTCTGGGCACACAGCCAGCAGCCAGCTCGCTACGTATGATCTTGCGTCTCCAACGACGCATCAGGAGGCGGCGGCGGCACCGGCCTTTCATCGGCTCAGCTCCAGGGCCACTGAAATCCGGAACCCTGAATATACGCTACTCTTACAGGCCACATCTCTTGTTTATCGAAATGCGGCCGGTCGTGAGGCCACGAGGGCAGATCCCATTTCCGCCAAGACCCGAAGTCAGCTTGTAACCCCAGGTCCGGGTCTTCAAAAGAACCTTGAAATGGGAAAAAGGGAGATATAAAAAATAGAAATAAAGCTGTTTCCGAAAATGCAGCAAAACATTCGCCGTTGGGGCCAATGGTCTTCCTTAGATTCACCCATGGATGTGAGCTGAAACCGCGAGCGGACGGGCGTTGATGTTTGACGAATTTCACACTTGATCAGTGCCACGCAACGAGATGTAGTCAGGACATTTGGTCCGTTGTCCAGCACGCTATGGAACCTGAGTCATTGTGCTAAATGTCTGTTACGCTCTTACCGAGTTGTGGAGAGTTCTGCTTGTGCGTGTGAGGGGCGAATAGGGGGATGCGTTCGGGTTTCTAAATTTTGTTCTGCCTCTCATCCTTTGGCGTACGATTCTGTTACCGTGGTTGTCTGCGAAGAACAAGAATTTGATGCTCATTTCCCTTCGATTTTACTCGTTGATTTTTTTTCCTGTTACATTAAACTAAGAATAATCACTCGATGCAATACATAGATTGTGCAATTAATCACCTTGTTTCGATGTCACTCCTCTTGTCTCAATAACAATCGGGATTCCTGATAGATTGGTGCAAGCTGTTACAGAGGGCATGATATGGAACCGAACACTACAAAAGACACGACGACCTGGTGTGAATTACATTTTTCATGGTCAATGTCAGAATAATCCTGCATGGAGACATTATCATGATATTTGGCTCTTCTTTGAATTTAATGTGAGTAACCGCTGAAGTAACGAGGTTTACAATGGAAATGATGTGCGTGAGCATGTTTCCGATTTGTTCAGTGATATCTGTGGGGGAATATTGATCGAGATCTGAATTCCTGGGGAAGAATGGGATAAAATGTTTCTCAGATGCTGTCAGATTAAGTAACATGACGGTGCCCGATAGAGTGAAGAGCAATATTATCTATTGTTTTCTGCTCACAATGTCCAGGTCACGAGAAGTCACATTCCGGTAATTCCGCAGCTCTTTTTTGCGATGTTCTGGCCTAAACTTCATCCTTTACAAGGAAATATTAAAACAAATGCACAAAAATACCAAAGATAACTTTTAGACGCGGTACCGCGGCAAATTAAGTTCAGAATATGTCACGCAGATTAATTTCAAAACCCCATGAAATATTCCGAATTATTGACAGAGTTTGAAATACATCAAAGAAGGAATGTTCTCCAAGGATATCAGCGTCTGACTTTCTGTTGTAAGGATCGTCACATTTCTTGCTGTGGTAAGTAAATGATTAATGAGCCTTTAGTAATCAATGTCTTCCTTCGTACAGCTTCTTGGATCAATTATTCATGAGTAAGTTCTAACGGACCCATCTCAACCACAATCTTTGTTCACTCATGAGACCAATCCGCTTCAACCAGTGTTTTTCGGCTTTTGCATACGTTTTCCTTGTTGCAAAAGGCTTTTAATTCCGCTTGTCCGTTTTGCTTTGGCTTCCGGTGTTATACTGTTGTATTATTTTGTGATCTGTTATGGAAGTTATTGCTCCGCGCTGAATCCGCTCCGCTGCTGTGATTTTGGCTCAGGCCTCCTCTACATTTCCTGACAGATTAAACGGCAATCATGTTAAATAGAGAAGACATCTTTCCGTTTATATTATAGCCACTCTTGAAATGACGTTCATTATATTCCATGAAATGACATGAAATTTTAACCCTTAATTTGAACAGTAGCGGAGCCAAATCTGTAAGGATAAATGCTCCTGATATTAGATATTTTGGAATGACACACAAAACATCACAAAACATGTATGAAAGCGTACCATGGCAGATGTTATCACGCCGAGGAAAATCGTAATTAAAGGAAGAACGCTATATGTCGTGTTTTTTTTTATTACGATCTTTTAAAGGAAAGAGGAAATTTGTCAAAAATCACATTCGTGTTTACCTGTTATGTCTAAAAATGGGTAACAAAAGCCTGTGGCAGGAACACATACTGGCGTTAGCATAAATGTGCTTTGGTGCGTTTAGCTGTTGGCAAGTATTCAATTGGTCAGATCACGGAATGGCCGATAGATATTCTTTAAAATCTATCTTTCCCTGATTTACTTTCTGTGGATAATGAGTAAATTGCATGCCATCCTGAGAAATTTGCACTTTACGGAGTTCAACTCTTCTGCGGTGAGTTAATTCATGCAGCTGTTGAATCAGAAAAGAAAAATAAATGTTTTTTAAAATATTTTCTTTACAACTAAACCCGTACATGTCCGCACACTACAGTTGTACAAAAAGTTCCGGAGTATGGAACCTGATGCTGCTTCCTTGGATGCAAAGATGTAGGGTGAGAGGACCGGTTTTAGCCAGACGTATCTGTCCCGTGCTTCGACCTGACCTTGTAAATATTGACAAGCAAAATAGTTGTAAACATTGTATTTGCACAATTTGCTCTCCATGAAAGATGACAGAAATCCAATTACAGCAAGTGCACGAAATCTGAAATAAAGCACAACTCAGGTACAGAATCCCAGAAGGTATTAATGTTCCAATTCCTAAAGTAAACATTCTTAGCGAACAGATATAGAAACGGAGACCCAAGCGGATACTACCAACTAAGATATCCTCATTTGCTTCGCGTTGGACTTTATACCGTTAAAGCCTTCCTATCTATTGACTGTCTAATTACATTTTAAATGTTGCGAAAGTGTTTACCTCAAACACTTCCTCGGTACCGCTTTCCATAAACATACTCACTTAATTGGTCGAAGTGGTCCCTCCACATCCTATTAATTCTCTCTCGCCACTTTCATGTACATCGTGCACTAAATAAGTATCACATCTGATCTTTAGCAGAGCACAATGACTCCCTGTTAATGACAGGGAGTTTCTTTTAAGCGGGTAATATGAAGTAAATGTATATTGTGCAAAAACAAACAAGGAAATCTGCAAAATAATTATGATTACGACCGGAATTATATGAGAATGTAGGAACCTGCACCAAATTTCAAGCGTGTGAGGATGGTTGATCAGGATTTTCATTTGGAGTTATCTAAGGACGCAGGGCTATTTACTTGCTAGAAAGTGTTGCTCTGCCAACTCTGCTACAAAATTCCAAAAGGTATCTTTCCGGTGAATACAATTACTGTCATTGCACCTTCCGGAACACATATACATACATTACATTTTTACCGCTTAAAAACATTCCCGGTCATTAACAGAGATTCATTGTGCTCTGACAAAGATCAGATTTGACACGTATTTAGTACACGTTGTACATGCTTTTGAAAGTTATTATTTATCAATATGTCTCAAATTAGCAGCTTCAATTTCGTGACAAAATAAAATCTCAAAGACATTCATTATAAAATGTAATAAACAGTTAGCCCGCTGGTGGCGTAGTGGCATCAGTGCTGGACTTCGGGGCGAGACGGCCCGAGTTGAATCCAGCCGACACGCATGCACGCTCTCCATCTTTGCTGGGTTAAGACAGCTGTTGATCTCTTAAAAAAAACTCACCCGGCCAAAGGCAGTGGCAATCCACTGTTGAAACTTGCCTCGTACACAGTTTCCCAATACGGCAGAGCGGCGTGGAAGGAAATCGTTCGCTAACTGGAAAATTCCAGATGTGACATATCTTTCGTAATATGAAGTTACTGTATATGTGTTCCTGAAGATGGGAAACCCACGATATACACTGAGCCGTTAGTTGGAGTTGATGATATTCAATAAATGTTTGCGATTTTTAGTGGAACAGTGCAAAATCAGCATTTTCAGCGTGAGAATGGCAGGAGAGACGCCATCTGGAATATTGTAGCTTGGTTGGCAGAACTACACTTTCTGGCAAGTAAATAGACCTGCGTCCTTAGACAACTCCAATTGAACATCCAAATCTACCATCCTCACAAGCTTGAAATTTCGTGCAGTTTCCTGCATTCTCAGTGAATTAAGATAGTAATTATCATTATTTTGCCGTTTTCATTGTTTGATTTTGCAACCATTTGCCTCACCTTTGATCGACTAAACGATATTATCACCCTGAAATAATTATCACCGGATGAATATTTCTTGATATCAATGTCTCACTTTCTGGAGAATTTACCTTCCTCCAGCGTCATAGACACATAGAAAACCTACAGGACAATACAAAGTCTTCGTCCTTCAATGCTGTGCAGAACATGTCCTTACCTTGGAAATTACCTGGAGTTACATATCACTCTATATTTCTCTAAGCTCCATGTACATGTCCAGGAATCTCTGAAAACACCCTACCGTATCAGCGTCCACCACCGTTGCCGGCAGCCCATTCCATGCAATCGCCATCACGGTGGAAAAGAAAAACTTACCGCTGACATCTCCTCTGTACCTACTGCCAAGCACCTTAAAACTGGGCCCTCTCGTGCTAGCCAATTCAGTCCTGGGAAAAAGCATCTGGCTATCCACATGATCACTATTCCATACACGTCGATCAGATCACCGCTCTTCCTCAGCCGCTCCACAGAAAAAAAGGCCGCGTTCATTCAACCTATTCTCTTCAGGCATGCTCCCTAATCCAGGTAACATCTTTGTAAATCTCCTCTGCACATTTTCTATGGTTTCCACATCCTTCTTATAGCTGGAGTAAAAAAAAAGATCTTCATGTTGTTACCTAACACACCTTCAGCACTCCTCCTCCGTAGCTTCCTCCGTCTCCAACGGGGATATAATTCCCTACAAGGCCCGCAGCCCGTTCTGCAGGTTCTGCGGGTATCACGTCACTCCCTTGTCCACTATCCTTCCCGACTAATCTCTTCCCTTGCACTTATCGGTGCGTTACATGTGCCCTACCTGCAACTACACTTGCTCCCTCATTCCAGATTGTTTAGACCCAATATACAGTAGATTCCGGTACTGCATTGTGGAACACTATCGCTTCACATTCACCCTCTAAAATCCATGCTTATTGACATTGGCGAATGAATGTGTAAACATTCCCCAGGGTTCCTATCCAGACGGATCTGCGGCCGGTCTATCAGAATTGAGCCCAGTGAATCCCAGGTAGATTGGCAAAATTAGTTTGAAACTGCCTTGCAGAAGGATTAATAGATTAACATTGGAGATCTGCTCTGTGATTTGCCTTCTACCATGTCCTACTTTGTGTCCACGGATGACACGGAACAAGAGTATGATGGAATATTCCACACTTAAATCTTCAGCAAGTCAAGAGGAATGTTGATTCCATCCAGTGAAGGACCGCGCTTCATCACATTTCACTCTGCAGTGTGAACCGTGTTCAGTGCTCGTCCAGGCAGCACCTCCAGTTTCTGAGCATTGACCACATTTGCCGGGAAACATCACCACCTCAGAGTTCCCGTGAGAGTCAGAAACCTGCTTTGCCGAGAAATACATCTCCGTCCGTCACTGTTCTTCACCCCGTCTTCCCGTTCGCGACTTGAAAGGCTGCAATCCTAAAAATCATTGCCATCGGAGGCGCAACTGGAGACAGATAACAAATGACACCTTGGTAAGAATACAAATATCGCAGAAATCAACAAATTAAAACTTGATACGAGCGTTGATGTATTGATGAATGAAACGGATGTATTGATTACTGGCGGAGTAGGGATTGAAGTGAATTGCTGTCGCAACAAATGGCAGCTGTTTCCGAACTACTGATAAAAAACAATTTAAAACAAAAGGTGAATCAGACGGTGAGGACAGCGCAGTCAGCGCAATCGTATTCAAAGTGTGAAAGTGGAAAAGCGTTTGATCAGCACTGAGATCGTCTAAAATAAGCCGAGAGCCACGCATCAGTTAGAGTTCCACAATGGATACAGAGTGGTGAGTCAGCCCACGGTGATAATAACAGTCCCGCACATCGCACATCGATACCAGTTCCACAATGGATACAGAGTGGTGAGTCAGCCCACGGTGATAATAACAGTCCCGCACATCGCACATCGATACCAGTTCCACAAAGGATACAGAGAGGCGAGTCATCCCCCAGTGAGCCGTGGGCCGCACATCGACACCAGTTGCCCTGTGCAGGAAGGCACAGAGTCGACTGTACTTCCTTAGATGGTTGGCGTCATTCAATGTCTGTAGTGAGATGCTGAAGATGTTCTATAGGTCAGTTGTGGAGAGCGCCCTCTTCTTTGTGGTGGCGTGTTGGGGAGGAAGCATTAAGAAGAGGGACGCCTCACGTCTTAATAAGCTGGTAAGGAAGGCGGGCTCTGTCGTGGGCAAAGTACTGGAGAGTTTAACATCGGTAGCTGAGCGAAGGGCGCTGAGTAGGCTACGGTCAATTATGGAAAACTCTGAACATCCTGTAGATAGCACCATCCAGAGACAGAGAAGCAGTTTCAGCGACAGGTTACTATCGATGCAATGCCCCTCAGACAGGATGAAGAGGTCAATACTCCCCAATGCCATTAGGCTTTACAATTCAACCGCCAGGACTTAAGAACTTTTTAAAAGCTATTGTTAATGCTTTTTGAGTAAATGATTTAGATGCATATCATATTTTTTTTACTGAGTTAAGTATTGTATGTAATTAGTTTTGCTACAACAAGTGTATGGGACATTGGAAAAAAGGTTGAATTTCCCCATGGGGATGAATAAAGTATCTATCTATCTATCTATCTATCTATCTATCTATCTATCTATCTATCTATCTATCTATCTATCTATCTATCTATCTATCTATCTATCTATCAGTTACACGATAGATACACACGTGAGGCTTTCTCCAGGCAACCGAGGGCTACACATTAGTACAAGTTCCACACTGGATGTAGAATGGTGAGACCTTGTTCTTCCAATAAGCCGCGGACCGCCCATCGGTCCGAGTTCCACTAAAGACACGGAGAAGTTTCTAACACAAAAGCAGAAGAAAATGGGATTGAAATGTGAGTTTGAACACACCCTCTGTTCTGCACATACGAAACTGGCGTCGAGGTGGATAATGAGAAGGCACTGAATGGAGAAATGGAACAGAGATAGTCATGGTCACCGATTATTACTGCAGAGAAATAGGCTCTTCGGTGCATCTCGCTCATCCCTCTATGATCTTCCGCTGTGCCCTATTTATCTGCATCCTCCGCTCTCTCTCATCCACGTACCGACACAACCTTAACTGAAATGATACAATTGAATCCGAATCTACCAGTTAGGCTTGCAGTTCCTTCCACACGCGCTCGACCCTCGGAGTGAGTAACTACATAGACTTCCGGCATATTTTAACGTTCTCCCCAGGCCCATGAGCTCTAGTTGTTGATTCACTCAGAGGACAGAATAGGGCACATAGAAATTTACAGCATATTAACGGCCCTACGGCAATTCTGTGCCGTATATGTAACCCACTCTAGAATCTCCCTAGACTTTCCAGAGCGCCTCTCTCTCTATTTTTGTAAGCTCCATGTACCTGTTTAAAAGGCTTTTTAAAGACCCAATTTTATCCGTTTTTACCACCTCCGCCGGCAGTGCATTCCTTGCACACACCACTCTCTTTGTGAAAAACTTACCCCTGGTATGGTCTCTGGATGTATGTCCAAGCACCTTAAAACTCTACCCCCTTGTGTTAGCCACTTCAGACCTGACGAAATAAAAAGAATGTCTGCTTATGCACATGATCAATGTCTCTCATCATCCTATACACCTTTTTCAGGTCACCTCTCATCCTCCGTTACGACATGGAGAAAAGGCCAAGTACACACAGCCTGTTCAGCTAACGTACGCCCTCCACTCCAGGAAACATCCTTGTAACATCCAGGAAACTTGCACTGTCTCTCTAGTATCCACACACCCTCTCTATAGTGTTTGTATTATTGACCTTGGATGGGGAAAATCTGCCTGCATTCACCATATTTATCTCCGGAACTCCTCCTTGCAAATTGTTGAAGCTTGTTGATATTTCAAAACTGTTAGTAGGTGGCCAGAGGAGCCCACGATATTCTGTCTGTGGCCTTACCAATGTGTTGTGCAGAATCAACATAACGTCTAAACTCGAGTACACAGTGATCTGATTGTGAAGGCCAATAGGATCAGAGCTCAATAGGAGCCGAACTGCCCGTGACGCCGATTTGCTGTAATTATCGATCTCTACCGCCAGGTCTCTTTTTTAAATGCAGCGCACTACAGTCTACATATTCAATATGTGCTTCGAAACCTGTTGTACCTTTCTGCACAACGCAGATCATCTCACACTTTTGTGCGTTAAATGCCACCTGCTTTTTTTCAGCCAATTTCCTAGCCAGTCACATCAAACTACAAGCTTGGATAGAGTTCCTGGCTGAAACAATGCTCCCAACCTAGGAGTTGTCATAAAATTATTCTGATTCTGATATCTACATCGACATCTAAGTCATTAGCATACATGATAAATAACAACCGGACTAACACCAATCCGTGCTGCAGACTTGTCAGAATCAAAGGATCAACCATCGACTCTCTGCTATTCCAGAAAAGAACCTTCATCAAACCGTCATGAAGCCGTATCTAAATTCGCTTGGGTGTATAACTTCTTCTTAGAAAGGGCCCTGGCATATTACTCTCGATCTCTTTGATGATTGTTACAGGATGATTGTCTACGTTAGAACCAACACTTATCAGAAAATCTCCCATTTCGGCAGCTGACGTCAGATGTCTTGGAAAGTACATTGGCAACGTTCATATTATCTTTTGTTTAAAAGTTAACAACTTGTAACATCCCTTGGGGATACGAATTCATGTCAGGGTAATAGAGTCAGAAAAACACTTTTATTAACAGTTTTTGTAGCTGCTTGTCCCTCATGCGACAGATATCATAACCACACTAATTGCCTCAGTGGGATTGCTCTCACTTATATATAACTCTGTAACACCAGTGAGCAGTTGGATCGTTCCGTACAACTGAGCGCTGCCTCTGACGGAATATGGGATATCCAGCGATTTACTACATCGCCAGCGTTTTCTATCCTGCAATTGTAGCGATCGGTATCCCTGGTAAGGTACTGGAGCTGGTCACTCAGTGTATGGTCTCGTCGTAATTTTGCTTTTGTTCCGCTGCACCGTTTAGACTTTTACTGAGCACAGATACTAATTTCGTCTGAAATTTGTTTCCAGAATTGAAGACTCAAGCACATGATAGCTTCTTAATCAGATTCCATATCTTTTCTGCTTTATGCCTATTATTTCGTTTTGTCAATTGCGTTGGTGCTGATATTGCCATAGTTCTATAGTTTCACTTGCTCGGCTTTCTGAGCTGACAGGGGTCGCTTTTCCTGATCCAAAGTTGTTTCAACTGACCGGCCCGTCGATTAAACACAGCCACTAAATTATAAATTATGCATTAATTCTCATGATTTAACTACAATTATTCCCATCAGTTACTTCACCTCAAATAATGGAAATGGTGTTGCATATGGAACGATCGACCTTCACTGGTACGTGAGACGTGAAAATCAGAAGCCCGGCTCCAATCTATCGGAAAGTCGCCAACCCATTGCTAATTCTGTCTATTATTGTCCAGCCAGAGTGCACGGGCACAATCCGCACAAATTAGATTTCTTGTTTTCACTGCCAAAAATAAAACATACCATTGGAAAAAAATGGTGGGACTTCAGACAAATGCAGCTAACGATAATTCTGTATTGTTATTTTTATCATTCTCCAAATTTCTTGCAGTTAATTTGATAGCGATTGTGATCCTACCACGGGGAAAATGCGGACTGTCCAAATGCATCACCCGTTACCTGGTTGGAATGGCAACAGCGGATCTGATGGTGATTATCGTTCATGCTTTACTGGAACAGAGCAACAATATCTACATTTATTCTAGATCTCTGCTCATCACTCCTGTATGCGCTCTGATACTTACATTATTTGCTATCACGAGGGACTGGTCTGTTTGGTTTACGGTCAGTTTTACCTTCGATCGTTTCATCGCAATATCTTGTCGAAAGCTCGGGGAAAGATACTGCACTGAGAGAACAGCAACGGTGGTTATGGTGACCGTGGTTATACTGAGTTGCGGAAAATGTATCCCGTATTACTTTGCCCTTGAACCTTACGTCATTATTGACAACATAGGGTGGCGTTGCGCCTTCTCACAAGAATACGCTACTTTACCCGTGTGGAAAGGATACGAAATGTTGGATAGCATTGTTACACCTGTGCTACCAATCGGCATAATTCTTGTCTTCAATGGGTTAACAGTCAGACATATAATTGCGGCAAATAGAGTCCGCAGAGGGCTTCGGAAGAGCAGCAATAGTACGAAAGATACCGAGGTAGAAAACCGCAGAAAATCGATGATGTTATTGTTTGTAATTTCTACTAATTTCATATTACTTTGGATGCCCTATGTAGTCCATTCTCTGAAATGGCAAGCAAAAAATTACTTTTACCAGGACAGATATTTGAGTTCCCCGGTATATGTGCTACAGCAATGTGGGTTCATGTTGCAAACTCTCAGTGTGTGCACCAACACTTGTATCTATACACTGACCCAGAGGAAATTCAGACAAGAGCTGAGGAATGGAATGAAGTTTGTGCTCACGTTAAATGGTCATCTGTGTAGAAAATTGTGTCATAATTGTTATTCAGCGGAGTTTTAGATTACATCAGTAGGTTTGGCAAAATGTCATAAAATCAAACAATCATTTATCTGGTCATCCTGAAATGAATGATTTCCAAACTATCGCAGAGACTTCACAATCATCCTGGAAACGGTACCGCAGAATAAAAGGCAGGACCAGCAGGCTGCAGGACAACTCCATCAACCAGGCTACCAAACTGATTAACTCACGCTGATTTGTGTGTTTTTTTCTATGTTACATTGACTGTTATATTTATTATAAATTATTATAAATTACTGTGAGTGTAAATTACACATTTAGACGGCGACATAACCTAAAGGTTTTTATTCCTCATGTATGCGAAGAATGTAGGATATTAAGTCAATTTAATTACAAGGGGCGGAATGACCTCCGGACATCTCGGGCTTCCGATGTTTCAAAATGCTCATAGTCGGGTAAAAGAGAATAAAGGGAAAACGTTTTAAATACAGAGACAGTGCGATAGTATCACAACTGCAGAAAGGGAGGACATTGTGATGGGATTGTATGTTAATAGACGGTGAGCAGAACTCAGAAATAAGAAGTGAACTGTTACGTTCCCCAGTAACCGGGTGGGTTTCCAGCAAAGATAGATGGATGTACCGAAGTCTGATGCTACTATTTTCAAACGTTTTTATTTATAAAGGGGCACAAATGTATGGTTAATACAAAACATTCAGATCATATACGTCGTCAGCACTCAATCTAAAGCACAGGTATAGTAATAATCAATCAGAAATAAGCTCTACAGTTGTCTAGGGGTAATGGAGATATATATTGTTTACTGGATATTTGCGGTCTTTTTGCGGTCACTGCAGTTCCACCAGCCGCCGTCGGTTGTGGTGTCGCGTTGGTGCACTTTTGTTAGAAAGAGAGAGAGAGCATGAAGCATTTACCCGACAGGTTTTCCAACCTGTAGGAGGTAGTCGGAAGTCTCGTTGGGGGAATGGACTCTCATCTGTGGCTTCCCCTGTAGCTAGGCCGTCTTCCGTGGTGAAGTCGCCAATCCCAGGCAAGGGAAGGACGCACACGAACCCCACCACCGGCTGTCGCTCTCCAAAACGCAGTCGCAGCAATTCTCGCGTATCTTCTGGTGCGTCTGAGGCCCCGCCTCGGCAGCCCACCTTTTTATCTGGACTGGCAGGGTTGTAGATGTCCATCAGGGTAGGGGGGCGAGGCAATCCTTCCCCCATCACCCATCTCACATTGCCCTGAGATTTTGCACGTAGGCCAATTCCTTATCCCACAAAGGTGTCTCCCAAGACAATGGCTATGTCCGAGGCTTTTGTCTTGTTGAGCGGCCAACCCACATTCCAGACCGTAAGGCTCTCTCTCTCTGGCGATTCTCCCAAAGGAGGGGGCTGAGGACATAACAGAACAAAGACTCGTTTGAGAGTATTCTGTACAGAGATCTCATCACAATACGAAAACAACACACAGAGACAGTGACAGATCGGGAGATAGATTTTGCACAGATGTAACACGGCTGTTGTCACAGGCAACCTCAGGGGAACTTCCTCTGGTTAATAGATTTAGACGTGACAAAGTTTGTCAGTTGTGTCCAGGAAGGAGTCCTGGCACAATAAACGGGCAGGCGGTCGAGCGAACAATCCATCCTAGAACTATTACTGGAAAGTGAAATGTGTCCGTTAACAGATCTCTCCGCGGGTCAGTATTTCAGAACGATAGAGCACAGCTATTCCACATTTACTAATACCTTCCACAAGGATAGTATATTTCCCAGTGAGTGCAACATTGATGAAAGTGGATACAGCGAAAGAGGGCAGTTGCACTGGGACATGCAGACGCTTAGAATTAAGAGCTGCATATTGGGAAATATTTGATTTGTGCTTAATGTGCTCCTACAGAACTACAAATAAAGGAGCCCTTCGACACATCAGACCGTTTGAAGGGCTTCGGACGACATTACAGATATATTATATTAGTCCCATACCGCCCACTCAAGGAGGTTACAGATATACTCTGGTACTAATAGATACTCTTACGAAGTTTCCCTGGTTTCCCAGTTACCACAAACACAGCAAAGCCCTCTGCAAAAATACATTTAGTAAAGTAATTGCTCTTGCTGGGGACTATCCCGGAGTATCAATTCCACTTGCTGGGGTCTATCCCGGAGTATCAATTCCACTTGCTGGGGACTATCCTAGTGTATCAATTCCACTTGCTGGGGACTATCCCGGAGTATCAATTCCACTTGCTGGGGTCTATCCCGGAGTATCAATTCCACTTGCTGGGGACTAGACCGGAGTATCAATTCCACTTGCTGGGGTCTATCCCGGAGTATCAATTCCACTTGCTGGGGACTATCCCGGAGTATCAATTCCACCTGCTGGGGTCTATCCCGGAGTAACAATTCCACTTGCTGGGGACTATCCCGGAGTATCAATTCCACTTGCTGGGGACTATCCCGGAGTATCAATTCCACTTGCTGGGGTCTATCTCGGAGTATCAATTCCACTTGCTGGGGACTAGACCGAAGCAACGAAACGGATTAAGGCACATATATCACAACTCACATAATGGAGGATGTCATGGCTCTTTTAGGGATCTAACAGAGATTTCATAAACACTGTTAACCACAGTCAAGAGAAAGTGTAGAAGGATGAACCAAACATTGAAAAAATATGATTGCAAAAGTGGTGGAACATCATGGAACAACGTGGCTTGTAGCTTTGCCTTTTGCCTTGATGATAATATGGAATACATTAGCCTATTCAACAGGTTACTCACCTTATAAACATTACTGAAAGAGACATAAAATGTTTGTGGATTAAATTTGTTAGACAGGAAATCGATGGGATTTTGTCAGGAAAGTGGGTACAAAAATGAGAGAAATTGTGAAAGAGGCCAATTATGTGGCAATCCACAAAAACTGGGAGATGAAACAACAGAGCCTACTTTGAGTCACAGGTCAGTCTGGATTCTAAATTCTTCAGGACAAAGCGTGATGATTAGAATACAGCAACCTTCTCTTTTTTTAAATCGAAGCTTTTGCGGAGTCTAGGAAATTATAGGCAAAACAAGTACATCAGTGGACAAAGTACAAACCGTGGGTGGTACCATATCAACGAGCTGAAATTTCTGGTGGAGATGTACATGATAGCACTGATCTGGGTGAGTTGAGGATGGGAAAAGTGTTCCAAGAAGACTGGGGCAGGTCCTATCAATGGCGTAATTGTCAGTTCCCTCGCCCTGAGAGCAGGGCCGTTCGTCAAAAAAATCGAAGGGAAAGGAAATTATCCGAGAGCCTGTTCCCCCTTTTCCGAAACAGAATTGGGTGAGTAGAAATGAATGCCTTGAGTCCAAAGTGAGTCCGTATTCGATGGTCTAGAAAGAAAAATAGAAATAATTTAAGATTTTCACTGAAAATAAGAACAGATATCACCCTTGTATTTTACTGGTTTCATTCAATATGATGAGAATGTTGTATTTTGTTGTGATGTCATTAACCATGATTGGGCCAGAGTCAGTTTGTTCTAGGAATAGTATGGCGGACATTTATGTTAATAGTGATAACATTGTTTGGAAAACACTCAGTAAACCCAAAAGAAATCCTCACAACAGACACGGGTGATACGAATTAACAAAAGAGAAACAGAGGATTGAAATATGTTTTATACAAATGTAATGTAGGAGAACTTCCACACCCAACGCACTGATACCGATGAATACCTGTGGGAATATGTGGCCACCAATCCCTCACTTGGTGCAGACTGGACACCTGTTGTGGAGGCGGCCACAGAAATAATCCATCACTGGACGGAACACACTAAACTAATAAATACACATTTGCTTTCTGGTAAAGCGAACAAAGTGTTCAGCTGCCCAGGGTTTTAAGGTACGTTTAGTAATTGTAGGACAGATGTTCAAAAGTATCCGTGGATAAGAACAGTAACACACGCTGTTGTAATACTATTTTATGTACCGTCATAGATGATTGCTCAATGCATATCAAACGAGAAGATGGAAGGCAGAACTAATGGAAAATAAAAGCGGATAATTATTTCAGGAAATAAAGAGAATGCGGTCAGTATAAATTCGGTGAATTTAGTTCGTAAACGTTAATATTTCATACAGAATGTAACCACTCCACACCTACTGGGGTTCCGTAGGAGTCCTCTGGGCATCCAACCGCATGAATGGGGGATAGTGATTCCAAGATAAATATCTTTGGATGAAGAAGAGGCAGATGTTGGCCAGATGAAACTACAGTGTAATCAAGGACGGAGGAAGCAAACAAACAGGTTGTCTTTGCTTTCCAAAGATTTGGTTGTCTCTGAATTGATTCTTGCTCTGGGATTATGCAAATTGAGCAATTTAACGTGGACGCAAGAAGCTTCGTATAATGACTTGCTAATCCCAAGACCATTCTCAGACAAGTAGTTATTTAATCAAAGCAACTGCGTGAGTTCACAAGGAATTTAAGTTAATGTCTGCTAAATCTGAGACCGTTCTCACAGGAATAGCTATGTAAACTGCCAGACCTACAAAAGAGGCAACCTGTAATCTCATTAGACTCTGTCTGTTGCCCCCACTTAGCTGGTTTAGACCAGTCAGAGTTAAACCAATTATAAATTGGAAAGGCAGGAGTGGGCAGAGTCATGACACAGTGTTGGCTTTAGCCCTGTACAATGACCAGTGAGAAGGTGATCTAAATAGCTCAGGTGACCGGGAGTCAATGGGATGCAGGTCCACATGATGAGAAACACTATAAGAGCCAGGAACTCCAAATACACCTGGACGATAACCCTTCAGCAACGAGAGTCCAAACATCTCCGAAGCGGAGAAGCCCACGGACACTTGGAGATTGGGAGCACAAGGAATGTCTGGCCAGCGTAAAGTGCTTTTCCCAGTAGGGAAAACTGCTGGGGACTCGGTTCATTCCTTCTGTAACCCCACTGGTTACGCCTTCTGACATTGAAAAGGGCCCATTAATTCCGTCTCTCTGCCTTTAACCAGCTAATCAGTTTTGACTCCACAAAAGTGCATTACCCACAATCCAATGTGCTTATCAGAAAATATTTTACATATCACCCACACCACATTCATCTTCCCAATTTTCCATCTGTTTATCCTTTACAGAACCTAGCTTATTCTGCCAACGCTATTGTTGCTGCTCATCCAGCCCCGTGGGTGGGGATGTGGGGTCTGGGTCTGTGTGTCTGCCTGTAGCACCCTGTGTACAGAAAACAATGAACGATTCACTGTCTGTCTTTCAGTGTATTGAAAATGTGTGTCTGCATCTTGGGCTCAGTGTGGGACAGAATGAGTCTGCTGTCTGTGAGTATGGAAATGATGAGCTGCCGGTCATCTTCTGCTCTGTGACACAACTTGTGTGTGAGAGAGGAGCGGCTGCCCTCAACCTTGTCCCTTGACAGGAGGGGAAATCGGATTTGAATGAACTCTTTCTCTGTGGGTAGGAGAGAAAAACTGGGTCGATGAGGGAGAGGTAAAATTCAGATGGCCGGTACGCGCGCGCTCGCACTCACACACACACACACACACACACACACACACACACACACACACACACACACACACACACACACACACAGAGTCACATATCGATAGTCACTTATCTGTCAGTGCGTCTGACGCTTGTCATTCATTTCCAGCCATTCTACATGTATTCATATTACAATTTATAGTACTGTTTTTATTACTCTCCGGTCTGCAATTCGATCGTGGACTGAAACATTTATTCTCTATTTTAATGTGACCTCTGGCAGATTGGAAATGCTGAAAATATTGGAGGATTTCAGTAGAGATTCTCCAGCACGATCTATGTGTAGCTTGGATTTCCAGTATCTGCAGAGTTTTTTTGTGTGTGTGTTCCCCACATGGGCTCGTGTGTGGCCAGGAGGGAGTTGAAGTACAGAAGGACAGTTAAAATGGGAAACCGCGGGGCAGATATGTAGGATCGGTCTATCGGTGTTGGTGAACACTGTTTATAGCTGTATAATTAGTGAACAAACAAACTGAAATATGTAAATGCGGCCGCTCCTTGACAAAGCTTTGTCTTTGTGTTTGGAGCCCTGCCGTTATTTCCAGCAGATGAATCACTGCTGCTGTCGTGCCCAAGTATTGTGATGCATTTGCCTTTAATCGGCCCAATATTTACATCGGAGCTAATAGTGCTGAACTAA